>NC_090731.1:35952654-35957654 GCF_036898095.1 Palaemon carinicauda | reverse complement strand
TAAACTATACCTCCAACGAGTACAAAATAATAGGAAAAAATTGATAGACCTTACTAAGGTTGAACATACAAAAACAACGCACTTAACCAAACCTACATATAAACTAAACTCTAAGATAAGGACTCACTCATACGCACACCCATACTGGCCATTAGATTTTACTATGGAAAAATAGTTTTATACAAACCCCATGAAGACACGAGAAGGGCGAGGGAGGGACAAAAGCCAAGATTACATACGAGAAAGGGCATCAGGAATGCGGTTCTCCGATCCCTTAATATGTTTTATAACCAGAGTGAATTCCTGCAACTGCAAAGCCCATCTCAAAATTCTCTGATTGGACCCTTTCATCCTTTCTATGAACACTAGAGGATTGTGGTCAGTCCAAATCTCTATCGGGAAGGAGAAATTGGTCACATAGGGTTTAAAATGTAACAAAGTACGAACCAAGGCCAAGGCCTCCTTCTCGATAGTTGAATACCGCCTCTCTGCTGCCAATAGTTTACGGCCAAAGTAAGACACGGGAAGTACCTCTCCAGCCCCATTTCTCTGAAAGAGAACACCTCCAATGCCCACATCACTAGCATCCACCGCGATAATGAAAGGTTTCTGAAAATCAGGGGATATTAATATTGGGTTTGATATCAGCACCAGCTTGAGTTTAATGAAAGACTCCTCACATTGAGGAGACCACGCAAATTTCTGTCCTTTCTCCAATAACTTAGTAAGCGGCTGAGCAATGTCCGAGAAGTTTCGCACAAACGTTCTATAATAACCCATCATTCCAAGGACTCTCCGAACTTCCCTGACATTACTCGGCCTCTTCAAATTTAAAATGGCATCGAGATTGGCTTGTTTAGGGGCTACCTGACCCAAACCAACCTCATGACCCAAATAGCACACTTTGGCTTTACCAAATTCACACTTATCCAAGTTCCCAACAAGACCGGCATCTCTCAAAGCTTCAAACACTTTTCTCAATCTTACTATATGAGTTTGCCAATCATTGCTGTGAACAACTAAATCATCAATATAAATCTCAGTGCCTTTCAACCCACAAATGACTCTGTTCATAAGCCTCTGAAAGGTGCATGCAGCATTTTTCATCCCAAAGGGCATCACTTTACAATCGTAAAGCCCAAAGGGAGTTACAAATGCGGAAATTTCCCGGGCTCGATCAGACAGGGGCACTTGCCAATACCCTTTCAGCAAATCCAACTTGGTTATGAATTTTGCAGACCCTATCTGATCGAGACAGTCGTCAATGCGAGGCAAAGGAAAAGAGTCATTTTTGGTACTGGCATTAACTTTACGGTAATCCACACACATTCTGTACTTTCCATCAGACTTTTTAACTAAAACTATCGGAGAGCTCCAAGGACTTATCGAAGGTTGGATGAGGTCGTGTTTCAGCATTTACTTTATTTCCTCCTCGACTATGTCCCTTTTCACTGGATTTAGTCGATAAGGACTCTGCTTTACGGGAGAAGCACTGCCCACATCCACATCATGCTGAAGCAACCTCGTCCTACCTGGCGAACTAAGAAATATTTCTGGAAAAGAACAGATTAAATTAATAATGTCCCTTTTCTGGGTAACTTCCAGATGGTCCAGCTCTCTCTTTCAAAACCTCTAGATTTTGAACGTTATTAAAGAGAGCATCAGAAGATACCTGACCAACCAAGTCCTCAAAGTTATCCTCTGGAGACTCTACTTCTACAGACACAGGTTCACACACTATAGCTAAAGGATCCCTACCACCTGAAATATAAGATTTTAATCTATTAATATGAAAGACCCGGCACTTTCGTTTGGTCCCGGGGGCTTCAATTTCATAATTCACTTCAGACAATTTTCTCAAAGCCTTCCAGGGCCCCTTATACCTTGGCTCAAGGAAATTGTCTGAGTCTGTACTCAACACCAATACCAATTCCCCAGGCTCAAACGATCGCACCTTGGTTTTCTTATCAAAATTTGATTTCATGATTACTTGGGAGGAAGCCAAATTTTCTCTTGCAAATTTCCACGCAATGGCTAACTTTTTCCGTAAATTCTCTACAAATTTCATCACATTAAGTTCCTCTTTCTGCCCAGATGATAACAATTCATGAAAAATTTCCAACGGACCACGTACTTTGTGCCCATAGATCAGCTCAAAGGGAGCTACACCTGTAGATGCATTTGGATGGTTCCTTATGGCAAAGAGAGCAAAGGGAAGTCCTTTTTCCCAATCCTCTCCTTGTTCATAGCAGTATTTTTTCAAAACTGATTTAAGTGTCTGGTGGAATCTTTCCACCACCCCCTGACTCTCTGGGTGGTAAGGTACGCTGGTAGTGCACTGAATGGCCAGTTCAGCACACTTACCCCTAAATACCTTACTCGTAAAATTCGTCCCACAGTCGGTCTGAATTTTACGAGGAAGTCCGTATCGGGAGAAAAATTCAACAAGCTTCTCAAATACTGCATTGGAAATTATCTTTTTCATTGGGAATGCTTCAGGAAATCTAGAAGCTCGGTCCACGATGGTCAGGAGATGAGTAAACCCAGTCTTTGTTCTGGGCAAAGGCCCCACCACATCTATAACCAATTCCACAAAAGGTTCCCCAATTGCAGGAATGGGATTTAGAGGTGCTTTAGGGATCACTTGATTGGGCTTTCCCATCACCTGACAAACCTCGCAATTACTAACAAATTGTTTTACTGATGATTTCAATCCTGGCCACCAAAAACATTTTGCTAATCTTTTGAACGTCTTAAATACTCCAAAGTGACCAGAAAAAGAATCATCATGTGACAACTTCAAAACAGACTCCCTAAATTGTGAGGGAACCACAATTTGTTCCACTCGAGAAGTTTTGTTCAGATCATGTGTAGATGGACGACTAATTCGATATAACAAACCTTTCATTACACAAAACCTCGGTTTAGTTAAATCGGCTGTGTCACCCAACTCAAAATCAAACTCTTGTTTCTGAGCCTCAATAAACGTTAAACGGTCCCAATCAAGTTGCAAGATATTACTAGTACTACTAGGACTACCTACTGGCCCGGGCCTTTCTAACTCTACTTCTAAACTACTTAAATCTAATTCATCATCATTTATGAAATCAGCTGCCTTAGCGGAGGCCCGAGTCACCACCGTCACAGGACAAGCATTCAGAGTCACAATAGGGAATAATTCCAGACCCCTATGGTCTACCATGTCATTTCCTAAAATACCATCTATATTTGGAATAGGGAGTTTCTCCACCACAGCCAACTCTGTTACCTCATTATATCCAGGGAATGATAATTCAACTTCCACCAATGGAGCTGAAACCACAGTATTCGGGAAACCTCCCAGAATCACATAATTCCCTGAATATTCAACTAAACCATTTAAAGATTCCCTTAATACTAAAGACCGAGCTGACCCTGTGTCTCGCAAAAATTTTACCTTTAGAACTCCTGAATTCGTAACCAGTCTACCAGGCCATATATATTTATCATAGAGTCATGAAGGTCTATTACCAGTTGGTTTTACATTGCTGTCATCACTACTATTCACATTGCTACCTTCCGCTACCGATGGATTCTCAACCTTGGGGGTGTTAGGAATAGTCTTATTTGTTATTACAGATATAGGATTGTCAATATTGTTATTATTTCTCTCCAGATACCTCCTCCTGGCATTACACTGAGCTTGATAATGTCCAGGCTTATTGCACCAAAAACAGGTCCCATTACCTTTGCTCACATTACCAGACACTACCCTGTTTTTGGAGAAGAATCTAGAGGGCTCTCCATTTGAAATATTTCCCTGAGCCTTCTCATTCTTATGATAGATTGGAACACCTGAATGCTTTACCCTGTTATTAGCTACATTATTAGATTTATTATTACCATCATTTGGCTTGGCAGACTGGAAATCTAGACCCTGAGACCCAAAATTGCCGGACCCTGCTCGATGGGTTAAAATAAATTCATCGGCAATCTGAGCCGCTTTACTTAGATTAGCTGCTTTCACCTCTTCCAAGTATATCCTCAGTTCTTTACTACAATATTTCTTAAATTCTTCCAATAACATTAATTCCCTCAAGGAGGAGAAAGAGACTACCTGACGACTCTTCAGCCAATTATCAAAATTGCTCCTCCTTGAGCCTAGCAAACTCAACATATGAAATGGAAGCATGCTTGCTAAAATTTCTAAATTTTAGACGATAGGCCTCAGGGACAAGATCATAAGCCTTGAGGACCAACGCCTTTACTTTACCCATAATCACGGGCTACGCCCTCCTCCAAAGAATTATAAACCCTGATTGCCTTGCCCCACCAGCCTACACTGAATTAAGACTGTCCACATCTCAGCGGGCCAAGACAACCTGGTAGCTACCCGTTCAAATGCCTTAAAAAATTCCGGCCACATCTTTTTCGTCAAATACAGGGACTAACTTCAAAGCTGCCCCTATATTAAAATTTATCGACATATGGACCACAAGGAGTACTTAATTTATTAGGAACATTTTGCAATTTAGCCAACTCCAAATTTACTTTAGCCATCTCTAGTTCATGTCTCCGCACCTTCTCGTTCTCCTCAAACTCAAGTTTCACTAACTCTATCCTCTTGCAAATTAATCTATATTCATAGTCCTCTTGAGACAACACAGGCTGCACTGGAACTACATTCTCCGGGACAGATTTTTCTACAAGAAATGGGTTTGTAGACACGTTAGCTTTATCTGGCAATTTAGCATTTCCTTCAAAAATAGTTCCAGTACGAGGGGGGGTCCTCAAACAAAGAAAGGCCTGGATTCACACTCACATCATCAATCATACTATCCTCGCGCTCTGAACCACTATCATCAACACTGTCAAAATCCCTAGCTAAATTCTCTCCTTCAGCCATACCCTGAGCTACCTTATTCTCTACAGCTAACAACAACTGGGCCTTAGTGTTCGCAGCCCTAAGTGGGACACCTAACCAGCGAGCACAACTCACCAAACACTCTTTACTTAATACA
>NC_090731.1:35947824-35949654 GCF_036898095.1 Palaemon carinicauda | reverse complement strand
ATATATATATATATATATATATATATATATATATATATATATATATATATATATATATATATATATATATATATATATATATATATATATATATATATATATATATATATATATATATATATATATATATATATATATATATATAATATATATATATATATATATATATATATATATATATATATATATATATATATATATATATATATATATATATATATATATATATATATATATATATATATATATATATATATATATATATATCATGTTCCCTTCAGCCTAACTTCTGCCTAACAGAAATTTTATAATTTTTGAGGAGTAAATTTTCCATTCGTTTACATTATTAAAAAAAAAAAAAAAAAGCATTGGAATGAATGAAATATGACATCTTTCCTCTTTTTCGTCTTCATAAATTAGCCAAATGATTATTTTTGTCAATAGGTCACAAGGCTTTGACATACTGTATCTATGTAGAATATTAAAATATTATGTATTATCTTAAATAGTTCATTTCGTTATAAGATAAGATACTCAAGTTGTCAGTTGGTTGCTTTTTCTTTAGCATTTATGATTCTGCTTGTATAATATTTTACAAAACATAAGAAATATATTGTAATCAAGTTGAAGGATTTTTTTTTCATAATAATATTCAAATGATTGACATATGCATGCACTTAAGAACCTAATCTAAAATATTCGCATAAATATTCGCAATCGGAACAAAATTGTGAAAAATTTATTTTAATTATTATAGCATAAAATAATCACTAATTAATACATTAATTTTTCTACTATTTATGGTACAATTAAATGTTTTTCAGCTTTACGCTAAAATAAGGGAGAACACGAGGTGCATCTGGAAATACTAAGAGTATTAAAACAATGAATGGTATCTTCATGTGGACACTCAAATCGTGAATCTTTTTTGATAGTACAACTGGTTAACAATAGGTATCACGGACATTATGATTACAATCCGTATTACATGAATACATCATCATATATGTTAAAAGTACAAAGTAATTTTAAACATTATTCCCCAGAGATATAATTGTGTTATATATCCAACATAGAAGGATAGTTTTTATATAGACTTATTTTCTTCGCTAAAGGAATTAACAATGATGTAGTATTTTCTTTTGAGTGAGAAACACATTGAAAATTGTAGATAATTAGAAACAGAAAATAATGACTGGAGAGTGCGTTCATATGACACAAAGAAAAAAAAGAGCTTCTTACAAAACTTCTGCTTAGAAAAATTAAATTACAGATGTTTTCATTACTTGTTATCATTTCTAAAGTAATCGAAGAGGGAAATATATATTTCAAATGTTACAGTATAATATTACGAATAACTTGGGAGTTATTTTGTTATCAGAGTTACAACAATTGTTTTCTTATCTTTTAAAGAAAAGCAGGTAATTCAAAGCACACTCTTTTCCCTCTTAAGAAGAATAATATTAGAGCATAGCTGAGAGGAGAATAGTATATACATCTTGGTAAGGGTAAAAGAGACTTTAGCTTTGGTGAGAAGCACTTCTAAGGAGAGGAACACTCCAAAGTCACACCATTGTTTTCTAGTCTTGGGTAGTGCCATAGCCTTTGTACTATGGTCTTCCACTGCCTTGGAGTAGAGTTCTCTTGTTTGAGAATATACTCGGGCACACTAATCTATCTTATTTCTCTCCCTCTTGTTTTCCAAGTGTTTATACTTTCTATGTGAAACCTATTTTAATGCTGGTACTGATTATAAAATATCTCATTTTAATTGTTCATAACTATGTTATAGTTTATTTATCTCCCTATTTCTTTTCCTCACTTTGGCCT
>NC_090731.1:35935324-35942824 GCF_036898095.1 Palaemon carinicauda | reverse complement strand
AGATTTGCCACTTGAATTGAATTATTAATAATAATGATACATTCCGTATACTGTTTATTTACACTAGCGTAAGAAAGGCTTGGCACAAGTGTCCGTATTATGCTATAGATTACCGACGTCAATGGAACAGTTCCTAAGGACACTTTCGGGGCCTATTGCTCAGCGTGTAGTAACATACAGTGACTACACGCGCACCCTCTTAATTAATCGTCCTAAATTAATTACACTGTTCCTCGCAGATTTGAAACAGAAGGTTAAAGAATTCTACCTGCTGCTACCGCAGACCTCTTAAGTTGCTCCACTTGCTTTGCATAGTACATAAAGAACACCTTGGATGACTACCAGCCGGTGTACAAACAAGGATGTTCAAAGTCCATATAATTAAAGATATTTTTTGGAAGAATCAACTTTCCTCGGATCATGACTAACGGGTGTACTGTCTGGATCCGTTCTGCGAATAACACGGGTGATTTTCGCCCTTAGTTATAGATAACTTTGAACTCAGGGTTTCTCTTATGAACAGCTGTCCTCCCCTAAAGTCTAAAGTTCTATGAAGATATACCTTTAGGCACTCCACTGGACATAGAGATGCATCTTCCTTCAAAGGGCAGATTCTCTAGGGACCTCACCTATTGGTGGGTAGCTTGATCTTGGTAAGAAACGTTGGGTCTGGAAATAGATTCCGTTCTCCCTCCAAGAAAAGGACGTAGCCTTCCTCTCTAGAGAGCCACTATTTCACTAACTCTGGCCCCCAAAGCGAGTACAAGCAGAAATATGACTTTAGATTCAAGACCTTCTAAGCACATTCCTCATTGTTCATTATTTGTACACAATGAAGAATCTACTGACCATGCAACGGGTCTTTGGAGACGCTGAAGGGCTAAACCTAGTATGAGCCTTTATAGCTCATTAAGAATGTCGTTAAAAAAGGTCAACCTGTAAGGCATATGGTATCTGTCTTGTCAAGGCAGACTTGAACAATAGAATTTTATTGGCTGCTAAACCTTGCTCATGAAGGTGAATGAAGAATGATAAATAGGAATATGACGAGATTTCTTTTGGTTTTTTCACCTTGACAAAGGATATCTGTTTCTTCCCTGAAGCCTCATAATGTTTTCTGGTTTCTTCCAAAACTCTAAACTGACTTTTAACCACGAATCTTTTTCTCATCGTTAAGGAGAGAAAATCATGAGATGTAGATTCCGTGTTTTCTGTGATGAAGCGAAGACAGTCGACTTCTGTACTCGCTGAGACAGGGATGGATCCGGTAGCGGTATGAATTTTAGTCGTCGTTCCAATGCCAGAGGGAACCTCACGCTATTTGGCCACTTGTGGGCCACTATTGCTGCTTACCTTTGAAGGATCTCAACTTATCAAGGACCTTCAAAAGGAGGTTGTGCAGAGGGAACAGATAAATACTGGACCATCTGTTCCAGTCCAGGGATATAGCGTCCACTGCCTCCGCTAGCGGATCCTCGTATGGGGACACGTAATGATCTATTATCTTGTTGTCTTTCGTCGCAAAGAGGTCTATATGCAGCTCAGGGACTTGACTCGAGATGAAGACAACAATCCTGCGTCAAGGGACCATTCTGACTCTATAGGTGTAAACCTAGATAGAGCATCCACTGTCACATTGCGGAACCGTTGAATGGGAACTGCTGACAGGTGCCATTTCTTCCTTTCCGCCAAACGGAATATGGCCAACATCATTTGGTTGATTTGAGGTAACCTCGACCGTTGTTGATTCAGCCATCTCACTATCACCTCGCTGTCTAGAACCAGTCTTATGTCGGTCAAGTGGCGAGGAGAAACTTTCTTTAGTGTCAGAAGTACTGCCATGGCTTCTAGAAAGTTGATGTGAAATGACTTGAAAAGATTGGACCAAGCTCCTTGGACTCTCATCTGATGAGAGTGACCTCCCCAGCCTTCTTTTCAAGCATCTGTGTGGATAGTTAGTGACGGGGGAAGAGGGTGAAGAAGTATTGATTTCTTCAATTGCTTGGCATTGGACCACGGCTTGAGAAGCGTTCGCAGTTGAGTCGGTAGTGGTCTTATTAGATCTCTTCGCGCGTTTGATGCGTATTTTCTCCAGACTTCTGTTGCATCCTTTAGCTGTGCTCTTAGCACTGGATCTGTTATCGAAGCAAACTGTAGATCACCCAGCACTCTCTCCTGTTTGAGTCTTGATATCCGCTTGGATTTCAATAGTCTCCTGGCAGATCCTGCTATTTCTTTCCTCTTCTTACCAGGAATGGAAAGTCGATGTCACTCCAAATTCCAGTGGATTCCCAACCACTGAAATTTTTGAGCTGGAGAAAGTCAAGACTTTTTCATGTTGATCTTGAATCCCAGATGTTCCAAGAACTGGATTACTATCTTAGAAGCTTGCATGCATTCTGTCCTGGATGCTGCCCACACCAGCCAGTCGTCCAAGTAGGCTACTACTTGGACCCCCTTTAGGTGTAATTGATGGACGGCTGCGTTCGTGAGCTTCGCGAAAATCCTTAGAGCTATGTTTAGCCCGAAAGGTATGGCTCTGAAGGCGTAAAGTTTTCTATGTAACTTGAAGCCTAGGTAGGAGGAGAGGTGACGATAAATTGGAACATGCCAATAAGTGCCAGACAAGTCTATAGAGACCGTATATGCCCTTCTGGGTAGTAGGGTCCTTATGTGTTGAAGCGTGAGCATTCTGAACTTGTAGTTCACTATGAACTTGTTGAGTGGCGACAAGTCTAGAATGACTCTCAGTTTTTCTGAGTCCTTCTTTGGAACACAAAACAGCCTTCCTTGGAATTTTATGGACTTAACTTTCCTGATTACTCTTTTGTCTAAGAGTTCTCGGACATATTATTCCAGAACGGGGATTGAGTGTTGGAAGACTTGAGGGAATTGAGGTGGAGGACTGCTTCAGCTCCACCCTGGTCCATTTTTTATTAGGCTGTGGGCCCAGGGATCAGAGGTCCAGCGATCCCTAAATAGCTGTAGTCTCCCTCCTACTGGAAGTATCTCACTTCTGCTGTTGTGGACCTGAGGCCTTGCCTCCTTGACTGCATCCTCCCCTGCATCCCCTTCCTCTTGAAGGGTGTCTAGAAGAGCCTCTGGCTTTTCCTCTAGCTCTTGAACAAAAGGAAGAAGTCTGCCTTTCGAAGGCTGGGTTAAAAACTGGCGACTGTGTCGCCACATATTGAGGTACCAGCTGGTACGTGACTGGAGGTTGTGCCACTATCTGAGGCACCGCGGTCACAGGAAGTTATTATTGTTGTTGCTGTCGGTCGGGTTAAGCCGGCCGAGAGGATGGCCTAGACCTTTTTGTCTTCTTCTTGGGTTGGGGACCCTCATACAGAGAAGACTTTCTCTTAAGAGCTAAGACCCAGTTTTTTAGAAGGTTCCTATTCTCTCTGGCGCCCTTGTCTACTACCTCTTTAACCACTTCATTGGGAAAGAGGTCTTTAACCCAAATACGAGAGGAGATCAGTTTCCTCGGTTTGTGCCTCACCGCAGCCGAGGTGAACACGAACTCTCTACAGCGCTCCTAGCTTTAATAAAGCTATAGAGATCCTTAGTAACTGTGGCCAGATGGGTTTTGGCCACTACCATGAACATATCCTAGTTCTTGGGGTCACTTACCATCGTTTCTAATGTCGTTTGCAACGACATCGATGCCAGAAGTCTTTCCTTTGTCTCTTGCTCTCTACGCAAGAGAACCTCCGACGGTTTTGGAAGTTCCTCACCGAACTGATGTTCAGCAATATTAGCTTCCAGCTTCCCGACTGAGAAGATAAGGTGTACGTCCTTCCTGTCTTCTTGGTCCAAGGGCAATGTCAGAGATAACGGCTTGCACTCATCCAAGGAGGGGCATGGTTTCCCTGCCTCCACCGCCTTTAAGGCTGCCTTATATCCCTTTTCCAAGAAGGGAAAGGCTCTGGTAGGAGAGGCCACAAAGGAGGGAAGCTTCTTACTCAAGGCAGGCACCTTGGAGTTGGTGAAGCCCCTCTCTATCATCGAGCTCGCTAGTAACACCTGAGCTTTACTATGGTCAAAAACTGACCTCCTTCGGCTCCGTCTCCTCCTTTGAGGCTGCCTCCTACCTAAGACGGACATAGCAGTCCGGATAAGAATCTTTGTTGGGCCAAAATTCCACCTCTTCCAGGGGAATTGCTCCCAACTTTTCCGAAATCACGATCTTCCGGGTTGTCATTGGCATGTGTTCGGCATACCTCCAAGGATTGGTATCCGAGCACAAAGGAAGATCCTTCTCGCTAAGCCGCTTCTGGGGCCCACGTGATGCTGCAAGTCGGCGTATCTCCAGTTTCATTGCAGCTTCCTTCTCATCATTCTTCCTTTAAATTTGTTGGATCATCTCAACAATGGAGGAAATAGTCCTTCCCAGTTCATCTGTGATAGCAGACGATGTAGAGGGAACAGGTTCTGGGAGCAGAACCGATATAACCGACACCTCGATGACTTCTTCCTCTTGTACTTGAGGAGCCTGGAACAGCTCCTCCTCCTGACATTTTCCAAGAAGGTCCTTCTCAGTAGAATCCGACAACTCCGACATCTTATCGTCCAATTCGATGTCTTGAAGGACGGCCAAGACTTCAGAATCTAACGGATTCTGGGCAGTTGGTATCTCCACCTGAGGCTAAGAGATGATTGCATCAGCCGATGCTTTAGGGAAAAGGTAGGCCCTCATCTTCTCATTTGGAAGGTAGGGGCCAGAGGTGTTTTCCTCAAAACCCCTCACCCAGGATCATAACATTTCCCTGGCAGCATCCCTTGACTCAGTCGACTTAGGGTCATCAAAAGCCTCGGTAATCAGGTTAGAACAAACTGTACAAACCTGAGGGTCCCAATAGCGGAGATCACCTCTGGAGGCTGCGCATGCTGCGTGCCTCCGGCAAAGTTGATGTCCACAGAAGTTTTACTGCGGACATTACAGAACACACTCCCGCACTTCAGATGGTCCTCCTGTAAAGAGAAGAAAACTCCATGAGTATCAAGTGAAGGCTTTTCACTTATATTGAAACATTTAGCTTATATAGAAAAACTATAAAAGATAGAAGGAAAGACACATACTTCTATTTCGTGTCCAGTCAATTGCTGTAACCTCCCAAGATATTAAAACTAAGGTTAATTCTATTCTAGAATACCTTATGTAATTTCCTAAACGGAATTTTAACATACGGGATAGAAAGAATATAGAAAGAACTCACTTTCTATATATTGTACGGTCTCAGCAAAAGGCTATACAAAATAACATTAAGTACGTTGAAGAACTTTAGTGTTATCACAAACTCTGCACTGTAGTTTTACTAATGCAGTGTGTACTACACTATAAATATAGTAACAATGATACATCGCATGCTGTTGTGCCGGCCGGCATCTACCCCTGTATAGTTCAAAGATATACTACCTTTAACTAATAGGCGGCAGCCCAATGATTCACAAATGTGTTCCGGACGGCAATCATTGCCGGTCGACAGCTGAAAACACAAATACTCAGCTGCCGGCCGCTAATTGTAGTGGCCAGCAGATTCGGGATGTGTTTCCACTGCCGGCAGGCAAAGGTAGTAATACCCATGCCCACTGGCAGTAGCTAAGAACCAGATAATCTCTACCTGCTTAACAGCCGACAGCCGGGTTAGGGGTATAACACAATAGTCAGAGAAACAGTATGGATGTAAGATTATAAGGTGGCATTGCCATACGACCTTGCATCCAGAAAGAGTGAACTTATGGAAGGGAAGAATGTAGCATTCAGGCTTCCAAAGAATCCATAGCCTGTCGGGCTCTACAGGCAGACGTGGAAGGGAGACCAAGGGAGGTCTGGGGTTCACTCTGCAAAGAACAAATGGTCTCTGCCGGCCGACACGTAATTACCAGCCGGCAGAGAGCTGAGCCGGTCCTCCATCCTAACTGACACTAGGTACGGAAGTAGGACTCCGGCCAAAAGATGATAGAAGAAAGAGAGGTGGGAAAGGGATAAGGGTCCTTATAAACTTCGTTCTAGCAAGAGAAACACTCAGCAATTAGGGAGGCTCATCCTAACCTAGAGTTGTCTATTAGGGAGGAAGAGTGGCAATACTTGCTATCCTCCTGCCAACCAGAACTAAGTTAGGTGAAGTTATTTCGCCGGGCAACAGAGAGAACTCATTCTCCAGCACGAGAAAAACAACACAGGACAGTCTGCTAGGCCACTAGAGGAAGGAATCATCTCGTACAGAATCCTTCAGACGTGGACTAGGGAAGCAAAGCTTCCTGTATCCGCCCCTAACCTAGCAAAGGAGACTCATTCTCTATGCAAGGAAGAAGCAGACCACAGACTAAAAACTCTGATGTTCTGCCCAACCTCAAAAACACAGTCACTCTGGTTATCAGGTCAGGACAGACATATCCTAGAATGGTTATACCTGAATTATTATAGAGATAGAACCGCTAAGATTAAGCCAAAAGGCTTACTCATAGGGAGAGAGGGATTGAACTTAGCCTCCAGAGGAGAAAAGAACAATCGGGGATGTGCAAAAGTATACTACTGTACCTAGGTTACTAGCCTAGGTAAGGTGAAAATCGATTACCTAAGTCACCGAAACTCTCTCGTATACAATCTTGGAAAGAGCATTCAACAATATCTTACATGTATAAAATATTTTCCTAAAGCTTAGATAAAATAACACTCGGAAAAATTTATATCATGCATGAAAGTAATAGGGCCAGACGCATGGGGTACTAAGCCTCGCGAAGGTCAAGGTCGGTTACCTGAAACACCGAACTAAAAACTAACAGCATTATATAAGTATTCCTAGAGGAGCTAAATAGCTAGATTATTAAAGCAAAACAAACCGGGAACGTCGCTCTAGCTAACTTAATGACCCATAAATAGCGAGCGATAGCATCCAGGATGCCTCCGGTAGGCAACAGCTCTTTTTTACGTTAAAATCACTTTTGATTTAATGCAAAACGACAAGAGCTTATATTTATACATAGTAAAGATAATACTCAACTTCCTAGAGGCAGAAGAGGCCGGAGAAGTCATCAAAAGGTTGAATTAAATCCAAAATAACGAGAGAACACAAGGGAAAACACCGAGTAGTAGAGCTACACGAAAAGGAATAAAGAGGACGCTTCCGCCTTCATCAGATACACACTGGAAACAGAATAGGAGAGATGCATTATGAGCGGCTCTCTTTTCATTCTCGTTTCAGATTCTTGTCACTGTAACCCCTTGAAGCGTTGATACTGTTCGGGGTGAAGATAGCTATGTGACGTGTCAAGAATACGTCCTCTGATATTATGCGATATCCCCATGAGATTATTTAGGGATATTCGTTCCAGGAGTTAGAATTCTGGATACCTTGAGGTAAAATTCTCTGGGAATATCACTCTAGTCAAATATACCCTAGAAAGCTACCTTTTAGGAACTTCCATCAGGACGACATGGCCAGAGCCCAAATATATATATATATATATATATATATATATATATATATATATATATAT
>NC_090731.1:35905324-35915324 GCF_036898095.1 Palaemon carinicauda | reverse complement strand
GGCACCTTCTCCAAGTAATATAGTATATCATTTGAATACCACGTGTGCCAAAAAAGGGAGGTAGGAGGGTAGAGGCTAGATAACGGTAGCTGGCAAATTGTTCAACGATCGTTTCTTTATTAGTAATAAATATTTTTATTCGAAAATGGTGTGAATTTCTTATATGGTATCGGAAGCAACCTCACTTCACTTATAAAAGTGTTCAGTAATTCCTTTCTTCATCAGAGCACATGGATGATGAGTCCTGTCACTGTACAATTAACCAGGGTAACAATCATCAACATAGTTAAGGATGATGGGACGAGTTGGGGACAGCGCTGAAAAATGGAATTTCCAGATTCCAGTCATTTAAGGAGTAATAGTTATATACCAGAAGTCGCATAAATTGGTGTAATTTGAATTTTTTATAATCAACGTAATTAACATAGAAAAATCGAATAATGAAAAATAAAACTGTCACATTTCCGTGTCTTCGCCAATGCCTGTGTAGTCATTTGCCTACGAATTTGTGTATGTTAATAAGGGCGTTTTGGAGTGGAAATCAGTTATAAAATAAACCTTATCATCATTTCCTTAGTAGATGTATGCATGACAGGAAAGTTGTTTCTTTGTTCCATATAAGTTAAAAGAATTCATTAAGTATCTATATACATGCATACATGAATATATACATATATATATATATATATATATATATATATATATATATATATATATATATATATATATATGTACACATATACATTGAATAAATACACACACACACATACACACACACACACATATATATATATATATATATATATATATATATATATATATATATATATATATATATATATATATATATATACTGTATATATTATATACATACATATATATATATATATATATATATATATATATATATATATATATATATATACTGTATATATTATATACATATATATATATATATATATATATATATATATATATATATATATATATATATATATATACTGTATATATTATATACATATATATATATATATATATATATATATATATATATATATATATATATATATATATATATATATATATATATATATATACAGGTTATACGTATTTATAACATGACTATTTTCCTTTACCAATAACGACTACGATCTTCCTAAGTCAATGATTGGACAATCGTGAAAATAAAAAAGCTGATTCTGAGAGAGAGAGAGAGAGAGAGAGAGAGAGAGAGAGAGAGAGAGAGAGAGAGAGAGAGAGAGAGAGAGAGAGGCCACCTACAAGACAGGGATGCTGATTATCTCTGCAAATGAATCAGAAGAGACTGAGTATACCTGTAACAAAAAGGTGAAGTGTGGATGTTGCATTAAGCTATTGAAGATATATGACAATTATTTGCCAGCATTTATTGTATTGGTAAAAATATTGATCGTAATTTTTTTAAGGAATTTGATGCTGGGTATAGAACTGAAGATGATAGTTCTCGGAGACGGAAATGTAAGCATACATTACGTCGCTAGGATTAATACAAATACAAATAAAGTTATGTTATATACAGTAGTTTGTTTCAAAGGAATTGTCTTTTCTGTAATGATATCGAAGTCAGTTTAAACCATTACAAACAAATCCCCGAAAAGGTTTTCATTTTTTCTTTACATTTTTTAATTCGATGGATAGGTTAAGAAAGATGATAGGTTGTTGGATAGCAAGAAAGGTTGATAGAGATTTTTCTTTTCCAAATATTAAAAAGGTTTTTCAAATAAGTTTTAAATACCATTTGATCGATAGAGACTGGAATAAAGGTTAAGCTGGTCTTAACAGTCAAATGTTTATACTTATTATATCGGTCATAGGTTTGAGTCCCTGGCCGGACAAAAATATTTCTAATTAAAAAAATTCCCTAAGCTTTAAAGATCCGAAGGCAGAGTAAATAATCACTGATGTATCACTAACATGCGTGATTTTAATCAATGTAAATATCAACCACAATAGTATCTAATATCAAATTCTATCCTTGGGAATGTATATCCACTGGAAATTCATTATGATAAATGCTTCAGGCTGAGCAAGGATTCGAACCTATGGCCTCAGTCGAAACAATGCCTACATATACCTGATATACCTATTAAATACAGGAATCTGTTCTTAGATTATAGATAAAAAAAAGAAATAAAAAAGATATTACTCTGGATAAAACTAACAAAACATGAGATGGAAATCTGATATGCTTATGATATTAGGATTTCTGTGCAAGTGTATTTATATGTACAGTATGTATGTATATATATATATATATATATATATATATATATATATATATATATATATATATATATATATATATATATAAGTATGTTTATATATATATATATATATATATATATATATGTTTATATATATATATATATATATATATATATATATATATATATATATATATATATATATATATGTATATATATATATATATATATATATATATATATATATATATATATATATATATATATATATATATATATATATATATATATGTATACGTATATATATAAATATATATATATATATATATATATATATATATATATATATATATATATATATATATATATATATATATATATATATATATATATATATATGTGTGTGTGTGTGTGTGTCTGTGTGTGTGTGTGTGTGTGAAACCAGACACTTACTCTTTATTACATAATGAAGGTTCTGAAATCATA
The DNA here is from genome assembly GCF_036898095.1 of Palaemon carinicauda. Classification (NCBI taxonomy): domain Eukaryota; kingdom Metazoa; phylum Arthropoda; class Malacostraca; order Decapoda; family Palaemonidae; genus Palaemon; species Palaemon carinicauda. Next base: position 35,912,595 of record NC_090731.1, on the reverse strand, counting down.
TCATTGTAATGTAATGACACCTGGATGTTATTTCATTTCCGTTATTATCATCATCAAAAGTCAAGGCAAAGGTGTCTGGTTTCAGTACCAGTTTCTTCAGAATAGATCCTCACTAGAACCTCAGCCACTCAAGCTTAATCTCCCACAATGGTGCCCAACCAGACTAATGACCTCCCCAGTAAAGAACTCTAACTCAACGGACCCGACTTTAATCGGTATGCTGGCACGCGAATGCTAGGCGAACACTTGCCACTACACTAGCCAGGAGGCTTATAATTCACCTCGCTGTAAACCTCACAACAGAAGATTTTCTCAACATATCACAGAGTTTATCGAATATTTTGGTTCAAGTTTAGCACTGAAAGTCAAGTTGTTAAATTTCAAGAGATTTATGAAGTTTGCTCAGTCCTTTATTATTTTATTACTTTGTTTACCCAGACTCTTAATCATACATCGTAGGTAATTTTGGATACCATGGCTTTTTTTAACAGATTTTTAATAAAGTAATTCATATAGGAGTGTATATATATAAACGAAGTAAAGTTTTGGGATGGTGGCGAAGCACCAATGCGGCACAGTATTGGTGAGATAGAGGATGGCAATGAAAATGAAAATAAAAAAAAAGGAAAGATTCAAAACTTTGGCTAATAATGTTTTGAAAATCAAATAGATTTTAATAGATAATCTTATCATTGGTAAGGTCGTTAAGAACGAGGATTAGAGTTTACGGAATTCAATATCAATGAAAAATAATTCGTCTAGTACCACATGCAAGTGTTTTGCATTGGTAGTTTACTAATACTTCCTCCGCTTTCCCTTGACATCCAATACAAGCTCTTCCTAGGCTTACCCGGCCCCTTTAACATTTGTGAAAAATTCAAATCTTTTCTAAAAATTTTCCACTAACCAGTCTAATTACTTGATTCAAATATTATTTTCCTAACATCTTCTCGTATTTATATATTATCGTCTATTCTTCTCTTCTCTTCTAAAATATCCGTTATTCTTCCCCTCAGTCTATATTATCCTTTTTATTAACTCTTAAGAACATCATTGAATTAACTGCTTTATTTTCCTCTAATTTACATAATCTAACTTTTTTCTCACTCACATTTGCTCTCCCCTTTTATAAATGCATTAATATCTTTTTAACCTGTGTGTTTATTCAAGTGTGTAATACTATTTTTTTTTTTTTTTTAACCAATGTTGACATTTATTGCAAAATAAATCGTTCCGAAACTTAAAGTACTGCTGCTATTGGAGCGGAGCAGAGAAAAAAAAAAAAAAAAACCTTCACGACGTACACAAATTGACAAGACATGGAAATATATATACACATATATATATATATATATATATATATATATATATATATATATATATATATATATATACACATATATATACACACACACATATATATATATATATATATATATATATATATATATATATATATATATATATATATATATATATATATATATATATATATATATATATATATATATATAAATTTTAGGAGTAAAACAGCGCCTTGGGTGTTTTATACAATTGTAATTTTAAATGTTTGTCAATAATGAGTAATCTAACGCTACATTTCTCTCTTATCCTCATCCGTATTAATAATTATATATTTGTTCCTTTGTAAGTTGATATGAAATGCTTTTAGAAAGAACGATGTGAAGGAAGGCTTGTTTAATAGGAATAAAAGATATAACAATATATTGCTTTCTTCCAATATATAAGTTACTTTTTGATTCACCGGCTTCACTTACAGTCTTGATGATAAGAGAGTTTTAAAGTCATAAATAGATAAATGTTGAAAATATAATGTTAAGAATTACTCTGAAAAGAGTTCTTCACTTAGCTATGAAAATATTGGGTGCAACTGAATCACAGTAGAAAAAAGTTACTAATATTTTTCACCATTTTATCACACACTTCTATTCTCTTAAATGTAAAGCAACAAGGATTATTCTGATCTATTTTTCCTTATCTATATAAAATTAGAGAAACGGATACTTAACGATTACAGACATTTGCCACAAATTGAGAAAACGCTAAGACACCAGTATCGTACCAGATTTAACCTTTCACCTATTATATGACATTTCTCATAATCAGTCTTATGGGTATTCAGATAAAATGTAATTTTAGCCTAATACCTATTGATATCAACCATGAAATTATATCTGAACACCTCATGAAGGAAATTTTAACTCTACTGCCAAACAATGAAATTCTTCCTTTATATCCAAATGAGAGCAGATCCTTCCTTTTTTTGGTATATCAAAATTGCTTGATTAACAAAGTAGTAGACATCAGTTTTTTAAGATTGATTGATTGATTTAAGGTTTTCTGGCATCCTGACATCTAAGGTCATTGACGCCGATCAGCTTTGGTGGGGCGAGGAGACTTGTATCTGTTCAAAAACAGATTTCTGGCTTGAATAATTCTTTCACTTTAATATATATAAAACAAAAATTTTTGTTCTTATGATGATGGTATTATGGAATATAAAATGTTAAAGATTTGCAGTAAAAAGCGTTAAAAATCCTCGAATAAATATTGCCAGGCATTCATCGTTTTAATGATGTAAATTAGTGTTATTACGGTCATTAACCCGTTATTATTATTATTATTATTATTATTATTATTTTTATTATTATTATTATTATTATTATTATCATTACTCGCTAAACTACAAACCTAGTTGGAAAAGCAGAATGCTATGAGCCCAGGGGCCCCAACAGGGAAAATAGCCCAGTGAGGGAAGGAAAGAAGGAAAAATTAAATATTCTAAGAAGAGTAACGATATTAAAATAAATATTTACTATATAAACTATAAAGATTTTAACAAAACAAGAGAAAGAGAAATCAGATAGAATAGTGCCTGAGTGTACCCTCTATCGAGAGAATTTTAATCCAAGACAGTGGAAGACCATGGTACAGAGGCTATGGCACTACCCAAGACTAGAGGACAATAGTTAGATTTTGGAGTGTCCTCCTAGAAGAGCTGCTTACCATAGCTAAAGTGTCTCTTTTACCCTTACCAAGAGGAAAGTGGCTACTGAACAATTATATTGCAGTAGTTAACGCCTTATCAGGTGAATGAGGACAGAGGAGAATCTGTAAAGAATAGGCCAGACTATTCGGCGTATGTGTAGGCAAAGAGAAAGAACCGTAAACAGAGAGAAGGATCCAATGTAGTACTGTCTAGCCAGTCAAAAGACCCCAAAACTCTCAGGTGGTAGTATCAACGATAAAGATGTTGAAGAAATATGGTAAAATTAATGGTCGCCTGTATTTTACTGAAATACTGCTGAGAACAATATATTTTGACGCTAATTTGAATTAAAATTAAAGATTTTATTTTTTTTTTCCTAACAGCGTACTTAAAAGTATTATATATTAGCAATATGTATTGTTTAAATTATGATATTTCTCAAGTGATCAAATCACAAATATATTGCTAATGCTTATGTTATTACAAACTTCCTACTCCCAATTCTCAAGTTTGAACTAACAACAGTAGAAAACTGTTTCAATAAAACCTTATTTTTACAAATATAATTGACTACAAAGATTTAGTTACCTAATTTTTTTGTTCTTTTGCCCGAGGAGTAAGATTACATTGCATTATAATATGTCTTCCATCCTAGTTTCTTACAAAGCTTAATATCTAGATTTAAAAAAGAAATTCTACCTAAATTGAAAAAAAAATATGTCTAGCCAAAGTTTAAATAGAGGTCTTTCCTCAAAATTTAAAAAACCTTATATCTAGATTTTAAAAATCTTCTATATGTAACTGAGCCTTTAATCTAAATTAAAAGATAAAAAAAAAAAAATCTAGCAAAATTGGAATAAAAAAAAATTCTTGAGTGACAGTAAGGTTAATCGACGTGTTTGCTGCTGTACTGTAATAGAAGTAGTTTGTCTCGAACTCATAGCCACGTTAATTACTGTAAAATTTGACATTAAAGGAAAGGAGTTACACAAGTATATATCCCTTTGATTTGTTCTTCAGTCTGAGTAATTAACATTCTCTCCTAGTGACCGTTAGAATACAGTTTTCTAACAAAATTAATACAATATATTTTATTTTTATGATGTACTTGCTATCTTCCTCTCCTGTGTGTGTTTCTGTAATTAATGTTTGTATGTTATATCGATGTACATTTTTCTGTCAAATAACTATTATTCAACTCTGAAAAAATATTTTTACTGTTGATGATCGTATGTTCTGTAACATTCCTTAGGCTCTCATATATATATATATATATATATATATATATATATATATATATATATATATATATATATATATATATATATATATATATATATATATATATATATATATATATATATATATATATATATATATATATATATATATATATATATATATATATATATATATATATATATATATATATATATATATATATATATATATATATATATATATATATATATATATATATATATATATATATATATATATATATATTATATGTATATATATATATATATATATATACATATACATACAGTGCATATATATATATATATATATATATATATACTGTATATATATATATATATATATATATATATATATATATATATATATATATATATATATATACAGTGCATATATATATATATATATATATATATATATATATATATATATATATATATATATATATATATATTCATAGAGAGAGAGAGAGAGAGAGAGAGAGAGAGAGAGAGAGAGAGAGAGAGAGAGAGAGAGAGAGAGAGAGAGAGAAAGAGTGTGTGTGTGTATGTAATTCATGTATTTCATAACCATAGCATATTTTCCCTACAACTCTTTCTTTATTATGTAACCGTATTATTATGATAATAGTTCAATGTGTGGCCAATCAGGCAACATTAATTGAAACCACCATCGCTAGAAACTCCAGCGCATAATGTGAATATTACCACTGGAAAATATCTGACGTAAGCAATATCCAATCACAGCTCTCCCTTCTCCGAATTAGGAGACCAATCGGAAAGTGACAAGGTATTCACACATGGTTGTCGAACTAAAGGACTATATTATTTCACTTGTCAAAAAAAAAAAAAAAAAAAAAAAAATTGCTCAATTCCTCTAATTAAAGTCTGATTACTCAACTGATGAAAGTGTTCAACAGACATTATTAAAATTACTTACAAATTAGTTTTAAATAAATATTGAAAAATGGGATTTTGTTGTTCTGATTATGATAACAATTATATTTTTAGTTGCTAAATGATATTTCTCGGATTTAAACCTGATAGAAGTGCAGTTGTACGCTGTTAATATCACTTTGAAATAAATTTGATACAACTATAGACTAATGGGCTTCTCGCAGTTGTGATTAAGATGAAAATTATATTTTCAGTTCTTAAATAATATCCTTTCTTTTCATAAATGATAGTTTAATGAATAATAATAATTTTATGGTATTCGCATAACCAGAAAGAACTTTCCTATAATAATTTACCCTTAGCCAAAAATCTATCGTTTTTTACACTTGAATTTTACCATAATCATGGTATATGGGTAGGTGTTTCTGAATGTTATTAATGCTTTCACATAGTTATTAATCAAGATGCACAGGTCTTATTTGCTAACAGTAATGAGTTCTATTCATATATCAGATATGAAAATGGCCAACTACCATGAAATCAGCCAATAATACACAATGACAACCAACCATTCCACGAGAGGCCATAAAAGAAATCGGAACCTGACGCTACCTAGCTGTCCGAGGATTTACCTGGCGAGACATCAGTCTCTTACCAGCGAGTTTTACCCGATTCCCCTGCCCGCCACATGACATAATTGGTAGTAATTCATTCAAATTACACCTAATGAGTCAATATGGATAAATATCAACACAACATCGTGTTCAAATAGAGACAAATTTCTACCTCATACTTGGAATCGAACGCTAGCCCCTTCTAATGAAAGGCCAGGTCGAAATCAACCATGCCACGAGAGGCCATAAAAGAAATCGTAACCTGACGCTACCTAGCTGTCCGAGGATTTACCTGCCGTGACATCAGTCTTTTACCAGCGAATTTTACCTGATTTCCCTGCCCACCACGTGACACAATTGGTAGTAATTATTTCAAATTACCCCTAATGAATCAATATGGACAAATATCAACACAACATCGTGTTCAAATAGAAATAAATTTCTACTTCATACTTGGGATCGAACGCTAGCCCCTTCTAATGAAAGGCCAGGTCGAAATCAACCATGCCACGAGAGGCCATAAAAGAAATTGTAACCTGACGCTACCTAGCTGTCCGAGGATTTACCTGGGGTGACATCAGTGTCTTACCAGCGAGTTTTACCCTATTTCCTGGCCCACCACATGACACAATTGGTAGTAATTCATTCAAGTTACCCCTAATGAGTCAATATGGATAAATATCAACACAACATCGTGTTCAAATAGAAATAAATTTCTACCTCATACTTGGGATCGAACGCTAGCCCCTTGTAATGAAAGGCCAGGTAGAAACCAACCATTCCGCGAGAGGCTATAAAAGAAATCAGAACCTGACGCTAACTAGCTGTCCGAGGATTTACCTGGCGTGACATCAGTCTCTTACCAGCGAGTTTTACCCGATTTCCCGGCCCACCACATGACACAATTGGTAGTAATTCATTCAAATTACACCTAATGAGTCAATATGGATAAATATCAACACAACATCGTGTTCAAATAGAAACAAATTTCTACATCATACTTGGGATCGAACGCTAACCCCTTCTAATGAGAGGCCAGGTCGAAACCAACCATGCCACGAGAGGCCATAAAAGAAATCGGAACCTGACGCTACCTAGCTGTCCGAGGATTTACCTGGCGTGACATCAGTCTCTTACCAGCGAATTTTACCTGATTTCCCTGCCCACCACGTGACACAATTGGTAGTAATTCTTTCAAATTACCCCTAATGAGTCAATATAGACACAACATCGTGTTCAAATAGAAATAAATTTCTACCTCATACTTGGGATCGAATGCTAGCCCCTTCTAATGAAAGGCCATTAGAAGGGGCTAGCATTCGATATATATATATATATATATATATATATATATATATATATATATATATATATATATATATATATATATATATATATATATATATATATATATACATTACTTGTCACATACAGTGGCATTGCCAAACGTATAACTACTCTGTCTCTCCCGGTAGCTCGGGTAGGGGTGTG
>NC_090731.1:35880324-35895324 GCF_036898095.1 Palaemon carinicauda | reverse complement strand
CACGACCGAACCCTAGGACTAACCCAGCATGGTGCTTCTACCACCAACAGTTCGGCAGCGACGCCAAGAAATGTAGAGCACCATGCAGTTTCCCTAGAAGATGACGCCAGAAGCATCCACCTGCCACCATCGCAGCAACAGGTACCCAAAACAAGAATGGTTTCTATATCCTCGATACCATTTCAAACCGTAGACTCATGGTACACACCGGCGCAATGCAGTCAACATTCTCACCTTCCAAGTCCGGCCTAGACCGTGGTCCCGACAAAAACGCTCCCTCAATCATCGCCGCCAATGGATCTCCCATACGGTGCTATGGGATTAGGACCCTCAAGATATCTATCTTGGGCCGTTCGTATTCTTGGCCCTTCGCCATCGCTGACGTCAATCGCCCCCTCTTCGGTGCGGATTTCCTCACCCACCACAGACTCCTCGTCGATGTCGCTAACAAACGTCTCATCGACACAGGAACCTGCCAGTCCCGCGCCCCAGAATACGGCCCTGCAACAATGTCCGTATCCGCCGTAACGACGCACCCCTACGCCGACCTCCTACAAGAATTTCCTGAGGTTTTCAAGCCTAAGCTCCGACACTCACCAGGTTCCCCGTCCAAGCACGGAATCTACCACTACATCACAACGACAGGACCTCCTACTCACGACAAATTCCGCCGCCTCCCGCCCCAGAAACTGAAGGATGCCAAACGCGCCTTTGAGGACATGGAACACATGGGTATCTGTAAGAAAGCATCGAGCCCCTGGGAATCGCCCCTACACATGGTAAAAAAGCTGGACGAGTCCTGGAGACCTTGCGGCGACTACAGACGCCTCAACCTCATCACAATGACCGATCACTACCCGCTGCCCAACATGTAGGACCCAACGAACGCGTTGCACGGCGCGAAGTATTTTACCAAGATGGACCTCCTCAAGTCTTACTTCCAGGTCCCCGTATTTCCGGAAGACAACCCGAAAACTGCCATTGTAACGCAGTTTGGATCCTACACCTTCGCATACTCAACCTTCGGTCTACGCAACGCCGGGACGACCTTCCAACGACTAATGGATAGCATTCTGGGTGACCTACCTTTCTGCGTCTGCTACGTCAACGACATCCTGATATTCTCGAAAACTAAGGAGGGACACCGGAGGCATGTCCGCACCGTCCTCAAACGCCTAAAGGAGAACGGCCTGGTCGTACGTTTCGACAAGTGCACGTTCGGTGCGGAAGGAGTGGACTTTCTTGGTCACCGCGTATCCTCGTGCAGGGTAAAACCCATGACAACCAAGGTCGATGCCATTAGAAAGTTCCCGATACCTACGACCATCCGCCAACTTCAGGAGTTCCTGGGGATGGTCAATTACTACAGGTGCTTCATCCCCAACATCGCACAAACCCTGTCACCCCTCGACAACGTCCTGAAAGGAAAAGCGAAAAAACTCGAGTGGGGTCTGCCCCAGCAACAGGTATTCGGCCGGACGAAGGATGCCCTAGCGAATGCCACCACCCTGTCTTATTTTGACAACAACGCGCCTCTGCGACTAACGACCGACACCAGCAACGTCGCCTGTGGGGCTGTGCTGGAGCAACTCGTCGATGGTTCTTCTCAACCGCTGGCATTCTTCAGCAAGAAATTGAAACCCGGCGAAACAAGATACAGCACCTTCGATAGGGAACTCCTTACTGTCTACCTCGCTGTCCGCCACTTCAGGCACATCTTGGAGGGCACTCCCTTCACAATCGCGACGGACCATCAACCCCTCGTACACGCTTTCACGAAATCGACTGACGCATGGTCCTCCCGACAACAACGTCATCTCGCAACAAACGCCGAATTCGGGTGCACCATACGTTACGTCTTAGGAAAGAATAACCCATCCTTTTCTTTTCAAGGATTGAAATTGACGCAATCCACCTGGGAATCGACTATGCCAATCTCGCAACCGAACAAAGCACCGACCGAGAAGCACAGGATCACCTGACGGGGCCATCCGCGCTCAAGATAAGTTCAATTCCCCTCGGACCAGCAGGAGTAACTATTCTTTGCGACACCAGCACCGGCCCCCCACGTCCCTGGATACCAGCCTCCTGCAGAAGGAACATATTCGATATCATCCACGGACTTTCACACCCCTCAGGACGCACCACCGCTCGCCTTCTGTCTGAAAAGTTCGTCTGGCCAGGGATCAAAAAGAATGCCCTGGAATGGGCGAAGTTATGCATCAACTACCAATCAAGCAAAGTCAGCCGTCACACCGAATCAGGGGTAGGCAATTTCCCCCAGCCAAAAAGACGTTTCGGTCACATACACATCAACGTCGTGGGACCATTGCCGCCTTCTGGATCTGCTCGCTACCTGCTTACGATCATCGATCGCTCCACGAGGTGATTGGAGGCATCGCCAATGACCGAAGCTACGACTCAAGCATGCACCGAAGCCCTCCTGTCAAGCTGGGTGAGCAGGTTTGGCGTTCCTGATGACATCACGACAGACCGAGGCCCCGCTTTCCTCTCAGAGGTATGGCTCGCTTTGGCGAACCTGATGGGGACGACGCTCCGCAGCACCATGGCATACAACCCCGCGGCAAACGGCATGGTCGAAAGAACTCACCGCGCCCTCAAGCCGTCCCTGATGGCAAGCTGCACCGACGGGGACTGGAAATCACAACTTCCTTGAGTACTCCTCGGCCTTCGCACCGCCCCTCGCGCAGACGGTGAACCTTCGCTCGCCGAAAAGGTTTATGGGGAGGCGCTCGCAGTTCCTGGCGAATTCTTTCCCTCATCAACCGACGAAATGCAGCTGGATCACCTAAGGGACATCGCCAGGAAGTTCAGGCCATGTCTCAAAACTTACCGGGACAGAACCAAGCACTTCAAGCCGAAAAGCCTGGATGACTGCGGGTACGTTTTCGTCCGTGTCGACGCTCATCGACAACCACTAACTAGACCTTATCGAGGCCCCTACCAGGTAATTAAGAAGACAACGAAAGCCTTCCTTCTCGACGTCCATGGCCAAGAGGACTGGATCACAATAGACCGCGTGAAACCAGCGTTTCTCGAAGAAAGCGGCACCGCCTCCGCCGGATCTGGCAGATCCAGAGTGCCACCTCAAAACAAGACGCCCAACGAAAGAAAAATAATCAAACGAGGACAAGAGGAAGAGATCCTTTCGCCGACCGCTGGCGCGCCCCTCCGTTCAAAAACAAGAGGAACCCTCCAACGCCCGAAAAGATACGAAGATCAATCATTAACCCTCTATGCCGCCCGATGTCTTGGGGGGGGGGAGTACTTGTAAGGACACCGCTCCCTTCGTCGTCCAGAAAACCAACAAACTGTTTATTTATTTGAATTCTCCTTTCGCCACACCATGGTTTCCCATGTATATGTATTCTGCTCTATCAGAGCTACATTTTGACATATGTATTATTTCATTACATGTTTCTGTTAACTCATAATTCGTATATTTGTAAGTGTAAGAAAACACATATATTTTGGCGGGCAATTCAATCTGATTTGGCGCCAGCGCCATCCTACCTTTACGTCCACACTTTGTAATATACTCCCACGCACATTTGAATAAAGTATCAGTTGATCTTGGTGACGCTTGTCTCACTGTCCTTTATATATATATATATATATATATATATATATATATATATATATATATATATATATATATATATATATATATATATATATATATATATATACCCCATATTTATATGTGTATGTAACTAAATGCATTAAGGTGTATGATTTTATATGTATATATATATATATATATATATATATATATATATATATATATATATATATATATATATATATATATATATATATATATATATATATATATATATATATATATATACATTTAGATATTATATATATATATATATATATATATATATATATATATATATATATATATATATATATATATATATATATATATATATATATATAGTATATAAATGTATATTTGGGTAGGGCTATATACTTTACTTATAGTTTATATATATCCAGATATAAGTGTGTGTATCTATACTTATACATGGATACCTATATATATATATATATATATATATATATATATATATATATATATATATATATATATATATATATATATATATATATATATATATATATATATATATATATATATATATATATATATATATATATATATATATATATATACGTGCATACTCATGTATACCATGTGATCTGTTTTTAAGCTGAAGCCCATTACAAAATTTTAGTTTGTTGAATTATACCTTGAAGGAGGTTGCTATTTTAATGAATAAATTTCTTAGTTTTCGTACTCATTTAAGTACGAAAACTAAGAAATTTATTTTTTAAGAAAAGACAGATTACTTTCACTTTACTCAAGTTTGTATAACATTTATTTATTTATTCCTCATTAGCATATTTTGATTTAAATTCCTTTATATTTTTTTTCTCTTTATGTAAAGTACAACCTTAGATGAAAAAGCAGGATACAATAAACCAGATGGGTTCAGCAAGGAAAAATAGTCCAATGAGGAAAGGAAATAATGAGATAAAGAAACTACGTGAGAAATAGAGAATGAAAAATAAAAAAAAAAGTATCTTAAGGTCAGTAACAACATTAAAATAGACCTTACATACATAAACTATGAAGAGAGACTTGTATATGTGTGACGGCCGAGAGAGGAGTTGTGAACTCAAAGGCAGATTGGAAACGACTGAGTTATTTATTAAGGGACACTCTTCTTTATATACAAAACCTCAAGGCAACAGGACATGACCTGTTCGAGAGACAGATAATGTTACTGAGCAAAACGGAGACATTGTCATTCAGATTCTTTTTAGTGCGAGGGAAGAGCACAGATACAACCATAATATATACAAAATAATTATGTACAATTGTGTGACACACGGTTGGTACATGGCTCCCCCCCTAAAAATGACATACTGTACATGTTAAATAGGGCGCCCTGATCTAGAGAGGCGAACTGTAGGCGGGTCATCTGGCAGAAGATAAGCAGGTTTTAGACGATCAATGGAGACCCAGTCTTCTTTGCCCCGAATGTTTAGGAGGAATGCTTTCGGACAGCGTCAGATCACAAGGAAAGGGCCAGTGTAAGGGGGCGTTAGTGGTGGCTTGCTGGTGTCGTTGCGCAGGAAGACGTGCGTTGCAGAGTGCAAGTCCGTTGGTATGTGATGCTTCGCTGGGGGCTTGTAAGTCTGGTGGCACGGAGTAAATTTTCCCACGACGTGACGTATGCGCTGGAGATCGTCGGAGGAGGTCGTAGAAGGAAAAAATTCGGCAGGGATGACCAACGGGTCGCCATACACCATTTCGGCTGCCGAGACGTCAAGGGCGTCTTTAGGAGTGGTCCTTAGTCCAAGGAGGACCCAGGGAGGCTGAGTAAACCAGTTGCAATCCTTGCAGCAGGACATTAAAGCTGCTTTGAGGGTGCGATGAAAACGTTCAACCATTCCATTGGAGGCGGGGTTGTAGGCCGTTGTCTGATGTAGGGTGATGCCCAGGAGATTCGCTAATGACGTCCATAATTGAGAGGTGAAAGTGGTTCCCCTGTCAGAAGTAATATGCTCAGGGATACCGAATCTTGAAATCCATCCAGAGAGTAAGGCAGATGTACATGAGGCGGACGTTGCAGTTTCCATGGGAATGGCTTCAGGCCAACGAGTGGAGCGGTCGATGATGGTAAACAGGTAACGATGTCCTTGTGATGTGGGTAGGGGGCCTACAACTTCGACGTGAATGTGTGCGAAACGACGCTGAGGTTGAGGAAAGGTGCCCACTCCTGAATCCGTGTGTCGATGTACTTTGGAAGTTTCGCAAAAAGTACAGGGACGGGCCCAATCCTTAGCATCCTTAGAAATGCCGTGCCAAATGAACTTTGCCTTCAGCAGCTGTGCAGTAGAACAGCACGAGGGATGTGAAAGGCCGTGCATGAAATCAAACACCTATCGGCGCATGGGAGCAGGAATCCAAGGTCGCGGTCTACCAGTACTGACGTCACAGAGGAGGGTGGTGTTGGAGTCTTCGAGGGGAAAATCCTCCCAACGGAGGGACGTGCAGGATGTCCTAAAAGCTTGATACTCTGGATTCTGTTGTTGGGCTTCAGCCAGTGCGTTGTAATCCAATCCCAGTTGAACGGCAGCCAACGTGTTTCTTGACAGGGCATCGGCAGCGGGACTCATTTTCCCAGGGACGTATTGGAGGGTGCAATTGTATTCAGCCACGGCGGAGAGATGTCGGCGTTGGCGGGCGGACCAGGCGTCAGACTGTCGAGTGAAGGCGAAAGTGACGGACAGCCAAGTGCACCGCCAGCAATTCTCGATCGATGGTAGAAGAACTGGATTCTGCCTTGGACAGAATCCAATGGGCGGGGCGAGCCTTTGACCACCTGCTCGAGTACTGCACCAATAGCGACGTCGCTGGCATCGGTGGAGAGAAGGAGAGGGGCGTGTGGGATAGGAAAAGTGAGAGCTGCAGCAGTTGATAGGGCCTTCTTTGCATTGCAGAAGGCTGCTTCTTGAAGGGGACCCCACTTCAGGTCCTTTGGCTTGCCCTTGAGGGAGGCGTAGAGGGGAGCAAGAGTGGTGGCAATGGCTGGCAAAAAACGGTGATAATAGTTGATCATGCCCAAGAATTCCTGCAGAGCTTTGACGGTCGAGGGCGTGGGGAAATTCTGAACAGCTGCTACCTTCTCAGGGATGGTATGGACTCCTTCAGGAGTGATACGGTGCCCTAAGAACGACACTTCGTTGGCATCAAAGGTACACTTGTCGTACCGGACTACATAGCCGTTTTGTTGCAGGCGGTCGAGCACGATGCGCAGGTGACGGAGGTGTTCCTCTTTTGAGGAGGAGAACACAAGTAGGTCGTCCACATAACATACACATAAAGGGAGGTCCCCTAAGATGGCATCCATTAGACGTTGAAACGTTGCCCCAGCATTACGAAGGCCAAAACAGGAGTAATTGAAGGTGTATGTGCCAAACGGAGTGGTGATGGCGGTCTTGGGGATGTCTTCTGGGTTCATAGGCACCTGATAATACCCCTTCAGGAGGTCGAGCGTAGAGAAAACCTTTGCTTTTTGCAGGTAGGAGGTTACATCGGCAATGTTTGGGAGGGGGTAGTGATCCGGTTCTGTTTGCATGTTCAGGCGCCTGTAATCCCCGCACGGACGGAGGGAGCCGTCTTTCTTCAGAACGATGTGTAAGGGTGACGACCATGGGCTGGAGGCCTTTTGGCAAAGGCCCATTTTCTCCATTTCGGCGAACGTCTGTTTAGCGGCTGCCAATCGTTCCGGTGCCAGACATCTGAATTTTGTGAAGACTGGGGGTCCCGTCGTCTTGATATGGTGATAAATACCGTGCTTGGCAGGAACCGTGGGCGTTTGGCGAAGTTCTGGACGGAAAACTTCCGGGTACGACGTGAGGACGTGGGCGTAGGCATCCGTGGGTGCGCTGATGTGGAGAGCGAGGTTAGAGGGGGCGGGTTGAATAGGTGTCGACAAGTACGAGTCTGCGTTGACCAATCGTCGTGGGCGACATCCACCAGAAGGTGGAAATGAGAGAGGAAATCCGCACCGAGGATTGGCATTGTAACGTCAGCAACGAGAAACTTCCAATTGAATTTACCGTTTCCGAACGATAATGTGAGGCTCTCGTAACCGTAGGTGGGTATCGCAGATCCGTTGGCAGCTACCAAGCGGATGTCGGCAGATGTAGACAGACTACTTTGTGCCTTGAAGAGTTTCCTTGGCAAAAGAGAACGACAAGCACCCGTGTCTACCAAAAATCGCACGCCCGTTCCTGCATCCTGTAAAAAGAAAAGATTAGAAACATGGGAGGCCACCGCCACAAGCGATGGCCTACTTACACGTTTTTTGGCCACTGACAATCTTTGGCACATTTCTTCGCGGTTGCCCCGAATCTGAAGTGGTAGTAGCAAAACTGCGGTGGATGGGAGGTAGTAAGTGGCTGTAGAAGTCGTTCGTTGGGGCGCGAGCGATTGGTGGGTGGTGGGCAGCTTTGTCGCCGCTTCGGCACGTCACGGGGTAGGTGTGTATGTCCTACGGCATTCATGTCAGCTTCGGTTGACGTTGAATAGGCATCCTCGTCGTCAGGGGTGGAGGCGTTGATGGAGGTCTTGAAGTGGCTGTCCATAAGGGCGTCGGCTTTGGTCATCAAGTCCTTTATGGGTAAACTATCGACATCGGGTATGGCAGCGCGCACAGGTTCAGGTAAACGGCGTATCCAAAGGGCACGGAGTAGGTTCACCTCACGAGGAGAGCCGTCTGCGGCAGGTTGAAGGCGAGCGATACTGGTCATTTCCCTGAGGGCAAGCGAAGCCCTTTGGTCCCCCAACGGTTGTTGCGAGAGCTGAAAAAGCTTTGTTATACGGGCGGCTGGCGACGGCGAGTACTGCTGTAGAAGGTATGATTTGAGGTCGTCATACGCTATTGGGGTGTCTCCTTGTTCACAAAGCCAGTCGGATATTTCTGGGAAGGTGTCTTCGGGTATCGCCGGGAGAACATAATCCGCTTTGGTGGTTGAGCAAGTCACGCCCCTGATACGAAACTGGACTTCTGCACGCTGAAACCAAGCAAACACCTCTCCGCTGGCAAACGATGAAAGTTTGAATGGAGCGGCCGCAGCACCAACTGCCGTAGAGTCCGCCATAGTACCAACGATGAAGGGGCGATGGGTGGGGGTGGAAGGCGGTGGGAGCGAGTCGACTTCCGGGGTCACCAATGTGACGGCCGAGAGAGGAGTTGTGAACTCAAAGGCAGATTGGAAACGACTGAGTTATTTATTAAGGAACACTCTTCTTTATATACAAAACCTCAAGGCAACAGGACATGACCTGTTCGAGAGACAGATAATGTTACTGAGCAAAACGGAGACATGATCATTCAGGTTCTTTTTAGTGCGAGGGAAGAGCACAGATACAACCATAATATATACAAAATAATTATGTACAATTGTGTGACACACGGTTGGTACATATGCCTGTTCAACATGAAAACATTCTGAAAATTTGAACTTCTGATGTTCCACAGATTCTATCGCCTTAGGATTCTCCTTACATTCTGCTGCCACGGGCTTCAATTTTCCATACATAAGACATATTTCTCTTTGTCTATGAACGAATAATAATAACGTAAACCTTGAGAAAATAACACATGTGGGAATAGGTTTACTGTTGCTAGTGAGGCTATTTTCATTTCTTCTTCATTCACTAGCCAGCGTGTCACAAGTCTAGAACTGCGACTCGCTATTGTGAATTCGTTCATAAATAACAACGAAGTTCTCTAAATCAGTGTCCTGCAACTCAAATGAAGCAATATTTTTAATTGCCACTGATTTACTCATTGGCAAAATAATTATCTTAACATTTGAATTACTTTTATTTATGATAAAGATTGACAAAGGTTCTTTGAAAATCATTTTCGGTATAACCGTTGAATTTAAAAATAGTTTTACAAGGAGCTAATTGACGAACACCATATATTAGTGTTATATTCACACCAATCTTCTATAATACACGGCACACCTCTTATACATTATCTCTCTCACGATTTAGGTTCAAACACCCGAAGGGCATATTCGTTCTTAGCTTTTTCGTCTTACATGGAAAGTGAAAAAGTAATTTCAGGAAAGCAAAGTTTCTCTTTATTACGGGCTATGCTGCGTTGCTATGGCAATGGGCTTTAGACAGCCCAAGAAACAATACCTACATTCACTGTTTACGGAATAGCCCTAGCAAATAAATAACTTCAAAATACCATGTGATATTCCAGGTATTTATCATACATGAACTGATGGAGGCATTGAACAACATAACAAACACAATGCAACGTTGAAAATAAAATCATTAATACCAAATCTCTATCCTTCTTTTCTGAAGCTCAGTTGCCAATTAAAGACGAACAAAGCCTCGAAAAAAAAAAAAAAAACGATTTCCAGGTATTCTAATTTTTTTCTAATTACTAACTGGAAGACAAATTATCTTTCTTGTATGAGTCGGAATGTTCAAACTGTCTTTGGTTAGTCGGTTTCTTTAGCATTTTTTCTCAAAAGAATAAGGATTGAAGCCAGCGAACGTAATTATTTCTTTCAAGATCCTATCATTCGGTAATGGGGAAAGGTTTCTGACAAATTCATTTCTTTTTTGTTAGATGGATGATATTAATTAATATTTCATTGGGGTTTCTTTTAGTCAATTAACTTGTTTACGAACGCCGTTACCTATGAGTCAAAGATATTGTGTAAGAACTATTATAGTTATTCCATTGTATGTGTAGAGAAGCTATAAGGTCTAATCTGTCTTTGAATTCGTCCTGCAATATTTTCATAAAATGTGTCAAGCAAATGCATTAATGTCTATAGTATACCATTCTCTATAGCCCGTTTGGAAATTAACTTTCATCCTTTAAAAAAAAAAAAAAAATAAATAAATAAATACAAAAGATTCTGAATGAAATATTTCGAATGATTAATAAGTAAACCTAATTTCTTACAGCCAAAATTATTAATGATGATCGAACCGAAGGTGATCACAACATTCAATGGAATATTTTTAAATGTATTTCAGAGGAATCTCATAGACTTTCTCTTAAAATCCAACCAATTATAGAAGAGTATTTTTCGTGAGTGTTCCGATGATAATTATACCCCATATTTACTTAAAGGAATTGTATAACTCAACATTACTGAAATATGTAAATAAGTTACAAAAGGAAAGAAGGAATGGTAGAGTGATTGCAGCAGAGTCTAAAGACACCGTCTTTTCATGAACTCTTTGAGTAGAAACTTAGTCAATAAGGAAATGTTTACAATAAGGATTCTGTTTCGCTAATGAAATAAGAAAGCAAAATAGTTGGATAAAAAACAGGGTATTAAAAGTTTATTGAATACTAGCTGTGTTTTCCAGTAACCTGATGAGGTTGGTAACTATTTTTCTTATTCATTCATCGAGGCTTTGAATATTTTATTCAACATATACTGAGAATAATGCATTAATTGGGTATATGCCGAACAACATTGATTCCAAGATTTTTATCGTTTTAAAAACGGATATATTAACGTAAATAAGTGATATTACGGTCACCAACCGGTAAAAGATAATAACAAGAAAGAGTAAAAGTATTCTCAGCTTTATTTTACTGAAATACGGCAGTGAGCAATATATTTTACTGATAATATCCGATGAAAATTTCCTTTTTTTTTTTTTTTTTTTTTTTTTTTTTTTTTTTTTTTTTTTTTTTTTTTTTGAACGAATAAATATGATCAAATCTTTGTTAATTTTCCAGACACAATTACACATTTCCATACCCAAGGTAAAGGATAGAACGTTGATTATCGTTAGGTTTATAGCTAATTATAACAGCTCAAATGCTCGTGTGCAATTAACAAAACTAAAAAAGAAGAAAAAAAACATACTGTTTGTTTGACCAATTACGTGTGAAGCAAACAGAGAGTGAACAAATCTTTGCATTCACTTGATCGTTTCTTTAATCTTTTCACTTGAAGGAATTTTCTCGCACAATTACCCTCGAGTAGTTTCAAGATTAATTTTCTCTTGCAAAGGGATTCTGAATATTTGATACTGTTTTCTTCTTTTAGTCTGGGGCAATTCTTGGAAAGAAAAATAAAGTTTTGTTTAACTTTGAAAATTGTTAACACTGTTGTTATAGATGTGGAATAGCTTAACCTATTAATCTTGTTTTTCTATCTGATGGTTCTGTCCCTATATAACTATTTTTTTTTTTTTTTTGCCAAAAAATAATGCTTTTATACAGTATAATATAGAGGTCACATACTTTAAGAATTATCTATTATTTTCTCGTGTTGATAAAATATACATCTCTTCTGTATAGAAAAAAAAAAAAGGAAATAATGATTCACAATTCATATTTCGTCGATATATCGTATTCAAATATCAATCCCGGTATCGTTTAATTCAAATTCTTTAAATCTGTACTATTCATGTTGTTATAAGTAGGTTTTTTATTCGTAAGTTTTGTTATTTAATGCTATTTTTTTTTTCCAAATTAAAATCATATTAGAAAGAAATATGTTGGTTTTAATAGTTTGTTTCTTTTCATGACTCATTCATTGAATGATATGTCTTCTATCCATTCAGTCGAACATAGAAAATAATGCCAACTCGGAGTGAATGACTCAAATATGTATGCGGTTATATAAGAGTTTTTCCTATTGTTCTATTTTTCCTTGAGATTCATAAAAACATTGACTAATTGAGAAATTCTTTAAGGTATTCTTTGAAGATCTTTTTTTTTTTATTATTATCATTCCATTCTACCGTGTTTCCATTATTGTTCTCCCGTCTGGTCTTCAACTGCAGATTGTCTTAATTTGTTAAACAAAACTAGGGTCTATTAGATTTCTTTATCCTGATCTAGATATTAATCTCTGGCAATGTAGTTCAGTTAATTCTTTAAGCAGGCTGGAAGATTTTTTTTTTTTATTATTATTATTCCATTCTACCTTGTTTTCATTATTGTTCTCCCGTCTGGTCTTCAACTGCAGATTATCGTAATTTGTTAAACAAAACTATGGCCTATTAGATTTCTTTATCCTGATCTAGATATTAATCTCTGGCAATGTAGTTCAGTCAGTTTTTTATGCAGGTTGCGAAAGATTTTCATAATTCTAACCATCCTTTACATTCATATCTTCCCAAACCGTACCATATTGTACGTAGTACTAGGCATGTAGTTAATTCTGATAGTCATTCGTTGGCCATCATAAAGCTCAATTCTACATTGTATTGTAGATATTTTTATTCCAGTTATGACCAGATTGTAGAATGATCTTCCTAATCAGGCTTTTTACGTTGGAACTACAAAGGTTCAAAATCCTTTATGTATGACAAATTAATTTTAAGATTGTTACTAATCTTATGAGGTTTTATGTTCTTTATTCATTTCTTATCACTCATGTTTCCTTATTTCCTTTCGTCACTGGACTATTTTTCCTTGTCGGAGCCCTTGCGGTCAGAACATCTTGCTTTTCTAATTAGGTTTGTAGCTCTGTTAATAATAATAATAATAATAATAATAATAATAATAATAATAATAATAATAATAATAATAATTTGTACCATTTGGATCAGTGCATTATAAAAGTTCTGTATAGGCAAGGGCTGATGATGACTCAGCAGTTATACCTATAGACTCTCCTACAATCCCCATCCTTAGCTTACAAGGATAATGAGGGTGGAGGCACGACAAAAGACTATCGAGCTTGAGCGGGACTCGAACACCATCCGGCATATCAACGGGCAGGGAAGTTTCCAATAGGGTACCACAATAAGCTTAAAAAGAGGCAAAACTACTTATATTAAGTTGTAATTCGTTTACCAAATGCTGATTTTAGGGAAACAAGGAAAATCACGGTAACTTTTTTTTTTTTTCATCTAGTATGTAGCTGCAAATTGAAATATAATATTTCGTAAAAACTAAGCCAACTACCTTCACATTAGAGGAAATTTTCCCTGATACACTATTATGAGACTTTAATTTTACAAAATTACGGTTTTTATGTAAATTCAGTCTTGAATTCAGCTGTAATAATTCGTATAAAAACTAAGCCAATTGTCTTCAGGTATGCCAATTTGTCCTTGACACACTATCATGAGTCTAGAATTATAGCAAATTACCTTACTGTAAACTTGTTCCTCTTCCAGAACGGACACCAGTAAATTCACAGAATCAAAGTTGTTTTTTAAAGTTTGATTTTTTTATTGTATCCTTCAAAAATAGCAGCCATGTTACCCCATACGAATGGGTAAAGGGTACGCTAATAGAAGAAGATTGTAACATAAAAAAAGTAGTCATGCTGCTGGATAGCTAATTAAAGCCTTTCTTTTTGGTATAACTGATTAACGTATGTTTACCTTAAATTTGTAATGCCATATTTCTGACTTGATCACAAATAATAAAATTTTAGTTTCTATAAAAAATAATTAGGCTTTTCGAATTTTAGGAGTAAGCTAGATTTATATGCAGTAAATAAAAAAAGAAAAAGAAATTCAATTATATACACAAATAAAGGTAAAGAAAAATCTAGAAAAATAGAAAAATGAACCCTCAAATTTGATTAACTCAGTGATTAAACTTCCAAAGGCTAAATTAACGCAACTGAGAGCGAGATGACACATGAGATTTCCACAACAAACTTATACCAACACAATTGGAAGTCGAAATCAGGGTAAAAAAGAACTCGTGTAATTGGAAGCCATCTGCCAGAGATCACTTACCATCGTATATGGAAATTCTCCAATTTTAAATTCTTTTTTTAATCAAAGCACGAAAACATGATTGAACTATTCTGAAAACAGCAAAGAGTAAGTTTCAGGTATGATTTAATTAACTTTATTATCGAAGGTCCCCTCTCTCCTCTGGCTGAGAGACGTGGACATTAAACAAGTGCTTGGAAAGTAAAATAATTGCAGCTGAATTATGGTTTTACAGAAGAATGTGGAATATCCTATGAACTGAGAGAGTGACACATGAGAGGGTATAGAGAAGAGTGAATCAAAGAAGAGGCAGATGAAATTCTGGGGCATGTAATAAGAAGTGCAAAAACTGAACTTTTCTGCTTTACCAGAATGATAGAGGGGAGAAGAGCAACAGGGCGGCAAAAGAAAAAGTTTTATGAGGATGTAAATGAGAATGTAACAGCTGGACAATTTATACAGGGAGCTAGAGACAGGAACAGGTGGAGGCAATTGACAGCACACGTCGAAGATATAGAACCTAGATAATAGATAGATAGATAGAAAGATTACCTATCAGCTATCAACTCTGTATTACCTAACGAATTATTGTTACCATTATGAACGTTACCTTGGAAATATATAATAATAATAATAATAATAATAATAATAATAATAATAATAATAATAATAATAATCACATCAATATTTTTATTATTGTTATTATATTA
>NC_090731.1:35865324-35872824 GCF_036898095.1 Palaemon carinicauda | reverse complement strand
TAGATGGTACCCTGACATTGTTAGTAATCTTCTGTAGGTGGTACCCTGTTACTGCTACAAATTTACTGTAGATGGTACCCTGACATTATTAGTAATCTTTTGTAGGTGGTACTCTGTTACTGCTATGAACCTGTTGCAGGTGGTACAGAGTTGCATCGTGTTCATCCTCAATAAGATCAGACTTATTGCTTCGTTCGTCCGTTTGTTTAATAACGCCTTGCGTATTATTATTATTATTATTATTATTATTATTATTATTATTATTATTATTATTATTATTATTAGTAGTAGTAGTAGTAGTAGTAGTAGTAGTAGTAGTAGTAGTAGTAGTATATGCAAAGATACAACCCTAGTTTGAAAAGAACGATGCTATAAGCCCAGTGAGGAAAGGAAACAAGGAAAAATAGAATACAGTATTCCAAGAAGAGTAACAACATTAAAACAAATATTTCCTATATAAACTATAAACACTTTAACAAAACAAGAGAAAGAAAAATCAGATTGAATAGTGTTCTCGAGTGTGCCCTCAAGCAAGAGAACTCTAACCAATAGCAATACACGGGCTCTTGCACTAGGGCAGCCGGTGAAGACATTTAGCTGTATAGTGGACTTATACGTTTCTTCATGTATAATGCATCACAGCAAACGAACTTTCTCCATCCATTTATTGGCTGTTTAAACGTTTCCTTATATCAAGGAAATCATTTGCATTTATTAAAATTTGGAACTGTTTTTGTAGCAGTTCTTAGTAGTTGAAAGACTACGTTACTATTATGAAACAGGGTAAAAAAAAAATACAATTCCAAAGTAGCTTTTGTCTGCCGGAACAAATTCCTGAAAGTCATTAAGGACGCTTTAAATTGAAGCATGGTTCGCCTGAACATGCAAATCACAGGGTGGTTTATCACACTCGGGCAACTTTCCTTCCAAATTTATTTCCATTGTTAACATAATAATTCAGGTCGTTCCAGGATACCTAGATGGGTTACCTTTTATATATTCCAGTAATGGTCCATATTAGTAAAACATTCTCAATAGAAATCATTCTTTTTTAACATCGACATTCTCCACCAGGGTAAATAGTTTCACACACGTTAAAGGTATTTAATTAATGTCCCTGCCAATCCTGTCTGTAAAAATTATACCACCTTTGACATGATTCCAATTAGATAATCAAGATGATAAACAACGATGCAAACTATTCCATTTCAGATTAATATACCAGACCAACTGTTATTATTATTATTTATTATTATTATTATTATTATTATTATTATTATTATTATTATTATTATTATTATTATTATTATTATTACCTCCGCCAAGGAAAAGTGTATGGTAGAGTAATGATTAATAGGATCAAGGATGAAACAGAGAATGCAATCTTAGAAATACAGGGTGGTTTTAGAAGAGGTAGGGGTTGTATGAATCAGATTTTTACAGTAAAGCAAATATGCGATAAATACTTAGCAAAAGGTAAGGAGGTGTATGTTGCGTTTATGGATCTGGAGAAAGCGTATGATAGAGTTGATAGGGAAGCAATGTGGAATGTGATGAGGTTATATGGACTTGGTGGAAGGTTGTTGCAAGAAGTAAAAAGTTTCTACAAAGATAGTAAAACATGTGTTAGGATAGGAAATGAAGTGAGTGATTGGTTTCCGGTGAGAGTGGGGCTGAGACATGGATGTATGATGTTACCTTGGTTGTTTAACTTGTATGTTGATGGAGTGGTGAGAGAGGTGAATGCTCGAGTGCTTGGACGGGGATTAAATCAGTTGTTGTCTGCGGATGATACTGTACTGGTTGCAGACACAGAAGAGAAGCTTGGCCGATTAGTGACAGAATTTGGAAGAGAGTGTGAGAGAAAGAAGTTGAGAGTTAATGTGGGTAAAAGTAATGGTATGAGATGTACGAGAAGGGAAGGTGGTGCAAGGTTGAATGTCATGTTAAACTGTGGATCAGTTTAAATACTTGGGGTCTGTTGTTGCAGCAAATGATGGAGTGGAGGCAGATGTACGTCAGAGAGTGAATGAAGGTTGCAAAGTGTTGGGGGCAGTTAAGGGAGTAGTAAAAGATAGAGGGTTGGGCATGAATGTAAAGAGAGTTCTATATGAGAAAGTGATTGTACCTACTGTGATGTATGGATCGGAGTTGTGGGGAATAAAAGTGATGGAGAGGCAGAAATTGAATGTGTTTGAGATGAAGTGTCTAAGGAGTATGGCTGGTGTATCTCGAGTAGATAGGGTTAGGAACGAAGTAGTGAGCGTGAGAACGGGTGTAAGAAATGAGTTAGCAGCTAGCGTGGATATGAATGTGTTGAGGTGGTTTGGCCATGTTGAGAGAATGGAAAATGGCTGTCTGCTAAAGAAGGTGATGAATACAAGAGTTGATGGGAGAAGTACAAGAGGAAGGCCAAGGTTTTGGTGGATGGATGGAGTGAAGAAAGCTCTGGGCGATAGGAAGATAGATGTGAGAGAGGCAAGAGAGCGTGCTAGAAATAGGAATGAATGGCGAGCGATTGTGACGCAGTTCCGGTAGGCCCTTCTGCTTCCTCCAATGTCTTAGATGACCGCGAAGGTAGAAACAGTAGGGTATTCAGCATTATGAAGCTTCATCTGTGGTGGATAACGGGGGAGGGTGGGCTGTGGAAGCCTAGCAGTACCAGCTGAACTCAGTTGAGTCCCTTGTTAGGCTGGAAGGAACGTAGAGAGTAGAGGTCCCCTTTTTGTTTTTCTTTCATTTGTTGATGTCGGCTACCCCCCAAAATTAGGGGAAGTTCATTGGTATATGTATGTATGTATGTATGTATGTATGTATTATTATTATTTTCATTACCTCCACCAAGGCTATATTTTCGAGTCGGTTTATTTATTTATTCATTTACTTGCCTGTTTGTCTACGGGGAGGATTACGTCAAAACTACTCTACGGATTTTAACGACGTTCCCATCACAGATAGATCTTAGGTCATGGGAGACCCCATTAAATTTTAGAGATGATCCAGATTCCGATCCATTTTGCATTTTTCATAGTTTTTAAGAATACGTAAAAACAAATTGACGGATTTTGACGAAATTTCCACCACAGATATACAGTATATTAGATTATGGTATTGTTTTAACCAGCATTTGTTGGATTTTTGTTTCCTTACGTCATTAGAGATCAGACTGTTTGTAGTATTACCTTTCTTTCAAATCTCAAACGTGCTTATTGATAATAGTATATTTATCAGAGATAATAAAATTTTCTTCTAATACGGAATTTATTTATCAGTTGTTTGCACTGCTTAGTTATTTCTTCTAGTCAATAATGGTTCTCTTAAAATAACTTTTTTTCATATATCAAATATCGACAATATTTTCACCTTTTTAATCATTGATAGATGACTTAGAAAATACTTTTTTGGATTTTTTGTTTTGTAAAATTTTAAAGAATATAAAAATTTAAAATAAACATACAACAGGAATATTCTTTTTTTTTTCTTTTTTTTTTGGATGATGATATGGTTCATTAATTATTTTTTACCTTTTGACTAAGTTTTGTATGAAAAGTTTCCGTAGAATTTGTTTAATTTAATTAGCTTGGTTCCCTTTAACGTTAATTGCTATCATAATCAGACATTACTATGCGGTTTTAATTAAAAATGGGATAGTTGCTGACATGAAAAAAACTATATTTTTGATGGAAAATCATATATTCAATCATATCATGAAAAAGAATTATTTTGTATATACACAATAGTCATTGAAACTATGTTTGCAAATAAAAAAAATAATGATAAATTATAAGACCAAGAGATGTTATTTTTATTTTATATTCACACAACATATCTGAATAGAAACATCAGGAATAACATGATATCGTAATAAAAAAAGACCAAAGATTAGATAATTATTTAAAAAGATAAATTTAGGGGTATCAATCCAGATTTCAGTTAATCTACTTACCGTATAAAAACCAGGTAATTTAACATAAGAATAGAAAATATTTTCAATAAGTTAGGTTTGTTTTATATGGATATTGTAAGACATATCTGATTGAATTCTGAAACCTAGATACCACAGGATTTGGTATGGAAATATGAAATATTAAATGACTGTGTAAGATTATTCAAAAAACGTTCACAACTTCAGAGATGTTTTAATTAGGGTTAAGCATGGACTGATCTTTTTTAACAATATGTAATTGATCTAGTGAATTATAAGGTAAAAATAATTGCTACTTCACACATATAAAGACTCAAATATGCATATGCATGTATGTATATATATATATATATATATATATATATATATATATATATATATATATATATATATATATATATATATATTTACTTATATACAGATATATGTTGTATTTTTACATATACACTTATAAAAGTTTATTTATATTCATACGCCTGTGCTTTTCTATTTATTGTTCTTTATACATCTGTCCATCAGACTATACATACATACATACATACATATATATATATATATATATATATATATATATATATATATATATATATATATATATATATATATATATATATATACATATATATATATATATACAAATATATAAATATATATGTATATATATGTATATGTACATATATATACATATGTATATATATATATATATATATATATATATATATATATATATATATATATATATATATATATATATATATATATATATATATATATATATATATATATATATATATATATATATATATGTTTGTGTGTGTGAGTGTGTTTAGAGACAGTGAAAGATGGAAATTGAAGGTTGTTAAAAGGAGAGGAAGCAAGGAAAAGGTGAGCGGAGTATTTTGAAATTTAACTGATTGTTGAGGATAATAGGGAGGCAGATATGATTGCTGTTGCATATGTTGAGGTGCCTGTGCTGGGATATGGAAATGAAAGACATTACAAGAGAGGAAGTGAGGAGAGCACTAGATGAAACGAGAGTAGAAAACAGTGGTTCAATGATGATTGTAGACGTGCTTATTTGGAGAAGCAGGAGGCCTATGACCTTTCGAAGGGTAACAGATCAGATTTGACCTGGAACAACTATACTCAGCTTCGAGCTTTTGCTCAGAGAGCTTATGCCTCAACTGAAAAGGAATACAATTTAACCATAAAAGAAACCCTTTCTGGTACAACTCAGGAACATAAATGGGGGTCTACCCTTAAATCTGCACTCTTTGCTGTAGGTGCAACAGTTCCTCCTTTACTTAAACCAGATGGCTCAGTCACTCACTGTCCAAAGGAAAAGGCATCCCTTTAGGCTGATGTTTTTGACAGTAAACAGAGTAATGAAAAACTTGAACTTCCTCATTCCTGTTTTCCTGAGGATAAACTAACTAGTTTAGCTTTTCCATCTCGTGCGATTAAAGCTCAGTTGATGGACCTTGATGCTTATGGAGGTGTAGACCCAAATGGTATTTTTCCTTTGTTTTTTATAAAGACAACAGATTTCTTAGCTCCAAAGTTTTCTGTTATTTTGCGCAAGTTAGCAAGAAGAGGAGCTTTTAGCACTTGTTGGAGAATTGGTAATGTTACTCCTTTATGTAAACGTGCTTGTGGTAGCTCAAGTTCCACTGATTACCGCCCAATTTACATAACTCCCATATTATCTAAAGTTTTTGAACGTCTTCTGGCAAAACGTCTTGATAGGTTTGCTGAAAGTCATCAATTACTCCCTAGTTTGCAATTTTGTTTTCGTAAAGGCCTTGGAGCATGTGATGCCCTTCTTACAATCTCCAATGCTGTACAGAAATCCCTTGATTGTGGTCAGGAAGTTCGTATGATTGGCCTTGATTTTAGTGCTACCTTTGACCGTGTTAACCATGAGGCTCTTGTTTTCAAACTCAAACAGTTGGGACTGGGTGGGTCGTTTCTTAGCATTAATATTGATTTTTTAAGTAATGATCTCAAAGAGTTGTTGTTGATTGGCACCTTAGTGAGTATAGGAATGTGATATCCGGTGTTCCACAGGGTAGTGTTCTTGGCCCATTACTTTTCATACTATATACACATGACATGTGGTTTGGCCAAGAATACAAGCTTGTTGCATATGCAAATGATGCTACTCTCTTTGCATCAATTCCATCCCCTGAATGTAGATCTGGGGTTGATGGATCCCTTAATAGATATCTAGATAAAATTAGTGCATGGTGCAAATCATGGGGTATGAAGTTGAATCCTAACAAAGCTCAAAGTGTGATTGTAAGTAGGTCAAGGACTGTGGCTCCTCAACATCCGGATCTCAGTATTGATAATGTTTCTTTAAATTTGTATGGCTCTTTTAAAATTTTAGGTGTGATTCTCGACAGCAAATTTTCTTTTGAGAAACACATTAGGTCTGTGTCTTCTTCAATTGCACATAAAATTGGCTTATTGAGAAAGTCTTACAAGATTTGCGGTGATCAATCTATTCTGAAGAAGTGTTTTAATTCTTTCATTCTACCTTGTTTTGAGTATTGTTCTCTTGTCTGGTGTTCAGTTCCGGATTCTCATCTTAATTTGTAGGACAGAAACTTACAGTCTATTAAATTTTTTATTCCTGATCTAAATATTAATCTTTGGCATCGTCGTTCAATTAGTTCATTATGCATGTTGTGTAAGATTTTTCAAAACTCTGAGCATCCTTTACATTCAGATCTCCTTGGACAATTCTATCCTGTTCGTATTACTGGGCAGGAAGTTAATTCTAATAGCCAGGTTTTCTCCATCATGAGGTTCAATACTACAAAGTATTCTAGAAGTTTTATTTCAGCTGTTACCAAGTTGTGGAATGATCTTCCTAATCGGGTAGTTGCATTAATAGTATTTCAAAGGTTCAAAGTTGCAGCAAATGTTTTTATGTTGTCCAGGCTAACATGAGTCTTTTTATTGTTTATATATGATATATCTGTTTTTGACGTTGTTAATAGTTTATATAGGACATATCTGTTTTAATGTTGTTATTGTTTTTAGAATGAAATATTGTTGATTTATTCTCATCATTTATTTATTTCCTTATTTCCTTTCCTCACTGGGCTATTTTCCTTGTTGGAGCCATTGAGCTTATAACATCTTGCTTTTACAACTATGGTTGTAGCTTGGCTAGTAATAATAATAATAATAATAATAATAATAATAATAATAATAATAATAATAATAATAATAATAATAATAATGGATGGTGTGAGAGGTGAGATGTTGAAGGAAGGGGGTGTGACTGTACTTGAATGTTTGGTAAGATAGTTTATTATGTGTTTTGTGTTGTCAATGGTACCAGCAGATAGGGTTTGTGCGTGTATTGTACCACTATATAATGGTAAGGGAGATGTGCATAAGTGTTGTAATTCAAGGGGTATTAGTTTGTGGAGTGTAGCTGGAAAAGTGTGTGGTAGAGTACTGATTAATAGGATTAAGGATAAAACAGAGAATACAATCTTAGAAGTACATTGTGGTTTTAGAAGAGGCAAGGGTTGTATGAACCATATTTTTACAGATATACG
>NC_090731.1:35855324-35860324 GCF_036898095.1 Palaemon carinicauda | reverse complement strand
TATGTCCTCAGGGTTTCTTGAAAAGCGAGGAGGGTAGGAGAAGGAAGACAGCATACCTGTAGTTACTTCTGACACAGGAAAATCCTTCTCTACGTCAACAAGCCCACCAGCAACCAGTTCTAAATTTAACTTCACATGAAAGTTCAACATTTCATTAAAGTAAACTTTTTTTAATGGACTTTTTTTATTCCTTCTATCGTACAATTTTCAAGATGGCGCCCAACGTGGGGCACGAGTAAGAAATTTGGTTGCTGGTTGGTCTCGTTGAATGTAGGATTGGCGGAGAGAATGATGAAGGTGCGAGAATTTGTCGAATTTATCAGTGTTGAAATTTTTTTTTATAATTGAAGGTGTCCTTGAATTTTACGTAGTTTAAAGTTTGGTTTTGGTTTTGTCATGAAACTGTCAATTCTAGGTCATTCTTATGTTAGATATTTGGAGCTTAGGGTTAATAGCTCAACAATTGTGATTGAACAGACATCTTTTGATGTTCAGTTTTTTTGGTTTTCCTGGTGCCACATTTAATTATTTTTTTAATAATCTAGCCATCCTAGAAGATGTTTTCACATATAACCCCGATTATTTGTTGGTAATTTTAGGAGGTAATGATTTGAAGTCTCTTGTAGATTTGTCAGTGGTAAAGGATAATTGCAAAGAATTTTACAAGATTCTGAGATCCAGGTTACCAAGTTCTTGTATAATTGCATCTCAAATTAAAATCTGATTTTATGAAAGGAGAAATCGGTTTGATAGCCTATGCGTGGAAGAATTCAAGTTTATGAGGCGTTATCTCAATAAATTTATTAATAAGTTGAGTTTCAAGAATTATTTGTTCAGAGTGGAGGGGCCAGGTAGATTAAATAATAGAAGGTTATACAGGGACGCCGCACATTTAAACTGTTGGGTTAGATTTTCTCTATAGATTGATTTGTGATTGTCTGAAATATTGTTTTAATAGCAATCAGCAAAGATGTCGGAATTATCGCTTTTGATAAATTCTCGTAAATACATCCGCAGTCAAGTTACTAAGAATGTCAATCGAATTGAAGATTGTAAATTGGGTTCAGAAGTTGAACGGCGATCACTTATCTCTAAATTTCATGGATTTGCTGAAGAGCTGAAGTTTTATAATTCTAAAATAGCTAAGTTATTATGGGAAGAAGAGGAAGATGATTCCAAATTGAATATTAGTTTGAAGCTTGTGAGAGCTACTTGGATAAAATAAACTTTTTTATAGCTACCCTTGAGGCTAATAAAGATTCAGTTCCTCCCCATTCTGTACTTGAAGAAGCTAGAAGCCTTTTGAAAAGCCCTACAGCTCCTTTACCAGCATTTAAAAGTGTAGAGGGAGAAAATATAGAGAAATTTCTCTCTGAATTTGAAGAGGTTATTAAAACCTTCAAGTACACTCAGAGAGACAAATTACTGCTGCTGAAGCAACATGTGTCAGGTCGTGCATCCATACTACTCAATTCACTTGAAACAGACAAACAGACATATGAAGATGCACAATTAATTTTAAGGTCTGCTTTAGCATCCCCTAGGTTTCAGAAGTTTATGTTAATAAAACAGTTGACAGATATGAGAATGCCTTACCAAACAGATCCATTTGCGTACGTTGGTCAGATGAAAAATTTCATGGAATCTGTTAAGTTGTTGAAAATGGAAGTGGACGATTTTTTGAACTACTACTTTTGGAATGGCATGAACAGCACCTTCCAATCTCAGTTAGTAAATATTACCAATAAGACGAGGCCCTCCCTTTCAGAAATTAATGATAACATTTTTGAAGCATGTGAACGATATGGCATAGCATCTCAAAAAATTTATACAAAAGTTAAGAAGTTTCCCAAAACTTCATAGACTGCTAATCTAGCCTCTAATGTGAATGTTGAAGGGCAGCCTACTAAGGCGAAATGCTCTTTATGTGCTTATGACAGAGCAACTGATGATCACCAAGTTTTCAAGTGCCCGGTTTATAATAGTAATAAGGCAAAGGTGGATAAGCTGAAAGAGATAGGAGGTTGCCTTAAGTGTGCCAGTTCCTCTCATTCTGCGGGTTTGTGCAAATTTAGACTTCATAAGAAATGCAGAGGTTGTAATGGCTGACATTTCACCTTTCTCTGCATTAAAAAAAGATTCCCCAAAAGAAGAGGTAGTCAATGCTAGAAGTCTTAATAAAAACTCCAATTTAGTTAATGAGAAATCTGAAAAGGTTTCCACGGGGGTAGTATTTTCAGTGGATGCTCTTCAGTGCTATGGTAATAGATCTGCTCTACCAACTTTTACTTGTCAGCTAGAGGACCATACCCAAATAAGAGGTTTGCAAGACTCGGGCTGTCAGTGTAATTTTATTACAGACAGAGCGGTTAAGAAGATTCCTTTCAAAGTTTTGAGGAGAAATGTGAGTCTTACTGTTAATGGTTTTAACTCTGCTAAATCATATAATACAAAGGTTGTGGAACTGAATTTAAAATTTGGTCAGGAAATTTGCAAGGTGGAGGCCCTATGTGTACCTTATATAAATATAAATTTAAAGTTGCCACATTTGTTCAGGGTGGCAAGCCATTTCTCTGCTAAGGGCTACACCCTTGCAGACAAACAGTTGCTAAATAAAGGGGATGAGTTAAATAGTAGGATTCCATCCTAGGCACTAACTCTGCTCACTGCACTATGGCGTCAACAGTTAGGTTTGGACAGGATAGTCCTTCAGTATACTTTCAAACTTCCTTTGGAGTGATGCTTCTTGGTAATGTTGACACAATGTTAAAAAATTTACATTTCCTTCCTGATTCAAATGCAGTTGAAACTTCAATTACTTGCAAGTCTGATGTTACTCAGTTGGATGTAGGCTCTCTTGATTCCATTGGCCTTGGATTAGGTAAATTTAATGATGAATCTATATTGGAGCATGAGGAAATGGTGGTAGAAGCTAATTTTCTAGTTTTAAATGAGAACGGGGGCATAAATGAGCAAGCACTACAAAGGGCCACCGAGCAAATGTTGGAATATGACTGCAAAAGGATCCTTAATTATGATAAGGAAAAGAATGAGACATCTGTGGAACTCAATAACTCTCTAGTAAGATATGCACTTAACAATGCCACTGTTAATGAGGATGGAAGAATATCAATGCCTCTGCTATGGAACAGTAAGGTGTCCCACTTACTTGGTAAAAATTATAAACTAGCTGAAGCAGTGTTAAAGTCAGATTTAAAGAAGCTTTGCAAAAGGGAGATGCATCTGAAACTCATGAATGAAGTCATTAAAGAACAAGAAAATTTAGGAATAATTGAAAGATCCCAAACCTTAAGCATTACCTAACTGAACATCCTGAACATAGTTTTTTTACCCCACATGGGGGTGATTAAACTTGATCGAGAGACTACAAAATGCAGAGTAGTATTTCTATCAAACATATTTGAGGCGGACCCTAGAAAACCCATTACAGTAAGCCATAACCAGGCAATTCATCCAGGGCCGTCGTTAAACCAAAAGTTAAGTTCAGCCTTACTTCACTTACGATTTGCTTCGAAGATATTTTGCTTTGATCTCAAAAAGGCTTTTAATCAGATAGCACTTAGACCTTCAGATCAGAATAAATTACTTTTTCTTTGGGTTAGAAGTGTGAAGAAGAAAGATTTTTCCTTAGTTGGTTACAAGAATCTTAGATTGAGTTTTGGTTTAAGATGTAGCCCAACAATTTTGATGTTGAGTCTCTATAAGATACTGGTTTTGGATGTGGAGGATGATACTCAAGAGGTAAAAAATATGAAGAAATTGCTTTATCAGTTGTTTTATATGGATAATGGAGCTTATACCTGCAAAAATTCGGATACCTGGGAATGGGCCTATACTCGGCTAACAAATATATTTGCTCCTTATAGGATAGAATTGCAACAAATTGTCACCAATGATGGGCCACTTCAAGAAGTCATTGATTCAGACTGGGATCAAAATACATTAACGGAAGTTAAAATTTTAGGTTTGAAATGGAATAGGGAGTTGGATACCCTTTCAACTTTTCCCATTGTTTTGGAAGCTTCGGCAAGTACGAAGAGGTCCATCCTCAAGTCCATTGCTTCAAACTTTGATTTGTATAATATCAATGGTCCAGTATTTGATAGAGCAAGGCTATTTATGCATGGTTTACAGTGTGATAAGTCATTCGGATGGGATGATATTTTACCTGCTGAAAAGCTAAAAGAATGGAAATGCATTGTAAGGCAAGCTAATTCTACTCCTGAAATTGTTGTTCAAAGATTTGTTGAGGAAAGAGATGGACAATACAGACTTATTGCTTGTGTAGATGCTAGCAGTATGATATATGGAGCTGTTCTGTATATAGAGAACATTGATACTGGCCAAACAAATATTTTGTTAGCCAAAAACAGGCTCATAAACAGACAGTCTAATACTAAGTCCATCCCTTCCCTGGAGTTACAAGCCATTTGCTTGGGTGTGGAGTTGTTAATTGATTTGTATAAAGAATTAAGAGGGCCTGATTGCCTAGTTCCAATTACAATAAAAAGCTTGGATTTGTACTCTGATAGTTTGGTAGCTCTTTCTTGGATCAATTCATATTCTTATAAACTGGATAAGATGCAGAAAAGGTCTGTATTTGTTCGTAACAGGCTACAGCAAATAGATAAATTATGTGAAACGTTTCCTGTTAATCTTACTTTCATCACCGGAACTGCCAATCCTGGAGACTGCATAACAAGAACCTTGTCCTATAAACAGTTAATTAATACAAACTATTTTTCCGGACCCCAACCTGATATCCACCAGTCTATAGTCAGTCAAGATATTTTGAGAATTACAGTTCCTAACCCTAGGGCTACCCTTGACTTCAAAGAGGAAAATGTTTTAAGTAATGTTTGTGCACAAGACCTTAGGAAGGACGTTACTGAGCATCTAGTTTCTCCAAACAGATACTCTAGTTTCTCTCTCATGGTTAAAGTGCATGCCAGGGTTGCTCAGTGTTTTGCCAAATGGAA
>NC_090731.1:35824369-35839369 GCF_036898095.1 Palaemon carinicauda | reverse complement strand
TCTGAAATTCTCCGTTAAAATATGCTTTCTGAACAGTAATTTCAGTAAAATACAGGCGATCGTAATTTTACCTTACTTTGTTATTATCTTCTACTGAGGGGTGACCGTAATATCAATCCTTATCGTCAATATATGCGTTATAAAATGGTAAAAATCCTGGAATAAATGTTATCAGATGCCGTTTTTTAATGCAAATTTATAACAGTGAATAGCGCAAATCATCATGTATTTCTGAAATCAAGAATCTATTTAGTGAATTCACAGTAATCACTGGTAGCTGTTATGCATCCATAAATGCAGGCCATCGAAAAGGGGTAACAAAGCACAATGATTCTCGGAAGGTTTCTCTCCCTCCTAAGTTCAATGGTTTTTCCGACCCTGTCTTTCTTCCGGTGTTGATATTATCGTTAATTTGATAAATGAATCAAACAAAATTAAAATAAATTATACAAAATTTAAAGAAAAATACAGGAACTACTCTGGCACAAGCTTTTAATGTCAAACGGAGTTTATTTCAAAGCATCTCTCTCTCTCTCTCTCTCTCTCTCTCTCTCTCTCTCTCTCTCTCTCGCTCTCTCTCTCTCTCTCTCTCTCTCTCTCTCTCTCTCTCTCAATATTAAGCAAACAGACATGGGGAAATAATATGTAACTCAATATGAAGGAAACATACATGGGGAAATATTCCAGCAACCGTCTAACAATGCATTAAAACTATCAGCCAATTAGTGCAATGCAAGACTGAAATCATGTGCAACTCCTCTTTCAGAGTCACAATGAAACCCATCAAAATCCGCTCCAAGCTGCATTGTCTCTATTCTTACGTCCTTCGTTCGTGAATGTTTTTTTTTTTTTTTTTTTTTTTTTTTTTTTTTTTTTTTTTTTTTTTTTTTTTTAATATAAATCAACAATACTGTTTTCAATAAACACTCCAATTAACGTTCGTCGTATGAGTGTTGTAAATTTCATTGCTTGGATATGTTTGAAGGAAATCTCTCGCAAAAGAAACATTAAGGGACGAAAATGTTATGTAACACGGTTGGATTGTTAACACACATACGTAAAGGTTACGTGAATCGGTTGAATTGTTAACACACATACGTAAAGGTTACGTGAATCGGTTGAATTGTTAACACATATACGTAAAAGTTACGTAACTCGATTGGATTGTTATTACTAGTCATAAATATCAATAGAAATTAAGAAAGAATATGGAGGATTAAATACTATATACCATTGAAGATTAACTAGCTTTGGTATACATGGGGACACTTCTATTTATTTCCTTATTTCCTTTCCTCACTGGGCACTTTTCACTGTTGGAGCCTGCGACTTATAGTATCCTACTTTCTCAACTACGTTTGTAGCATAGCAAATAATAATAATAATAATAATAATAATAATAATAATAATAATAATAATAATAATAATAATAATAATAATAATAATAATAATAATAATAATAATATCATGATTATTTGTATCATTAATCTTATTAAGAAATAATAGAACTAACTTTGTTATTCCCAAGAAAATTCATGCTACTACCGAGGGTGTTGTTAAGTAAATAACAATATCATTTTCTGTACAATATTTCGTAAAATTAATTATAATAGGTTTGATTACGTATTTTCAAGCTCAGTGAATTTACATAATGATAAAAGTCCAAATGTTCCCTATCATTAGTAACTTTGGAATGTGAAATACTTAGATAATGATAATGAGATTTTGTTCTATATTTTTATTACGTATATTTATGTACATATGTCAAATACGAAAATCAAGAGAAGAGTCTTAAGGTATATTATTCTGGAGCTTTATAAATAAGGTTCCTATTCCTCAAACTTTCCATTAAACTCAATTAAGCCATATTTCAATAACAGCAAGTAATTGTCTAATGAGACCTTAACCTCTGTAATTGAACAGAAATTTTGGACCTATTTGTTTGTGAACGAATTATACTAGACTAGAGGATAATGCTAAATTAGTCGCTATCCCATTATGTACAAATTGTACTCGAGTATGTCATAGAAGGAATGCAAACATTTGCTATCCATAATATTTCATAGACGTTCAAAATACCGGAGTGACATTTTAAATTACACACACACACACACACACACACACATATATATATATATATATATATATATAAATATATAAATATATATATATATATATATATATATGTATATACATATAATATATATATATATATATATATATATGTGTGTGTGTGTGTGTGTATACAATATATATATGAATATAGTTCCAGGGTTATGATATACATGTTTATTACTAATCTTTCGGAAAAACCTATGAACAAGTTAAAACATAAATATTTATAATGAATAATTTAAAATAAACACTAAAACTTTATGAAATAAAAATATGAATAACTTAAAACTATAAAATTAATCCAAATACACAATAAAAGATCAAAGTGCTAGCGCTGCAAAGTCAAGTAAATCAAAATTAATCATAAAGTACGTCCATACGTTTGTCCAGCCCAGGATTGGTTTAAGTCGGTGTTGAAATATTGCCTCCATTATCACAAGGTCGAGGCTACTCTGCAAAGTGGCCCAGATGGAAAATTATCCTTCGATACTGGGAAGCGTTCACTTATATATTGTGAGGAAGGAGGGAGAAGGTTTGTGACTCAAAGGCAGGTTGGAAACAACTGAGTTATATATTAAGGAACACTCTTCTTTATATACAAAACCTCAAGGCAATAGGACATAACATGTTCGAGAGACAGATAATGTTCAGAGCAAAACAGCAGACATGAATTTTCATGTTCGTTTGAGTACAAGGGAAGAGCGAAGATACAAGCATATTATATACAAAAGGAATTATGTACAATTGTGTGACACACGGTTGGTACATGGCTCCCCCTCTAAAAATGACATACTGACATGTTAAATAGGTGCCCTAAATCTGGAGAGGTAGTAGTAAAAACTGCGCCGATTAGCGACAGTTAGTGGATGTAGAAGTCGTTGGTTTGGGTGCAAGCGAGTGGTGGATGATGGGTGGCTATTGCCGCTCCGGCTCGTCACGGGGTGGGTGAGTGTGTCCTACGGCATTCATAGGCGTGTGTGTCCTACGGCATTCATAGGCGTGTCCTACGGCATTCATAGGTGAGTGTGTCCTACGGCATTCATAGGCGTGTGTGTCCTACGGCATTCATAGGCGTGTCCTACGGCATTCACGTCAGCTTCGGTTGAAGTTGAATAGATGTCCTCTTCGTCACGAGTGGAGGCGTTGATGGAGGTTTGAAAGTCATGAAGTGGGTTCACATCACGAGGAGAGCCATCTGCGGCAGGTTGCAAGCGATTGATACTGGTCATTTTTCCGAGGGTGAGCGAAGCCCTTTGGTCCCCCAACGGTTGTTGAGAGAGCTGAAAAAGCGTTGCTATACGGGCGGCTGGCGACGGCGAGTACTGCTGCAGAAGGTATGCGTTGACGGCGTCATAGTAACGGTGAGAGGCGGAGGGGGGTGGGGAGGGGGGAGGAGCGAGTCACTCCGGGGTCACCAATGTGATGAAGCAGGGAGAGAGTTGTGAACACTCTTCTTTATATACAAAACCTCAAGGCAATAGGACATAACATGTTCGAGAGACAGACAATGTTCAGAGCAAAACAGCAGACATGAATTTTCATGTTCGTTTGAGTGCGAGGGAAGAGCGAAGATACAAGCATATTATATACAAAAGGAATTATGTACAATTGTGTGACACACGGTTGGTACATGGCTCCCCCTCTAAAAATGACATACTGACATGTTAAATAGGTGCCCTGAATCTGGAGAGGTAGTAGTAAAAACTGCGCCGATTAGCGACAGTGAGTGGCTGTAGAAGTCGTTGGTTTGGGTGCAAGCGAGTGGTGGATGATGGGTGGCTATTGCCGCTCCGGCTCGTCACGGGGTGGGTGAGTGTGTCCTACGGCATTCATAGGCGTGTGTGTCCTACGGCATTCATAGGCGTGTCCTACGGCATTCATAGGCGAGTGTGTCCTACGGCATTCATAGGCGTGTGTGTCCTACGGCATTCATAGACGTGTCCTACGGCATTCACGTCAGCTTCGGTTGAAGTTGAATAGATGTCCTCTTCGTCACGAGTGGAGGCGTTGATGGAGGTT
The DNA here is from genome assembly GCF_036898095.1 of Palaemon carinicauda. Lineage (NCBI taxonomy): Eukaryota > Metazoa > Arthropoda > Malacostraca > Decapoda > Palaemonidae > Palaemon > Palaemon carinicauda. The sequence continues at coordinate 35,835,235 of NC_090731.1, read as the reverse complement.
TGAAAGTCATGAAGTGGGTTCACATCACGAGGAGAGCCATCTACGGCAGGTTGCAGGCGATTGATACTGGTCATTTTTCCGAGGGTGAGCGAAGCCCTTTGGTCCCCCAACGGTTGTTGAGAGAGCTGAAAAAGCGTTGCTATACGGGCGGCTGGCGATGGCGAGTACTGCTGCAGAAGGTATGCGTTGACGGCGTCATAGTAACGGTGAGAGGCGGAGGGGGGTGGGGAGGCGGGAGGAGCGAGTCACTCCGGGGTCACCAATGTGATGAAGCAGGTAGAGAGTTGTGAACTCAAAGGCAGATTGGAAACAACTGAGTTATATTATAAGGAACACTCTTCTTTATATACAAAACCACAAGGCAACAGGACATAACATGCTCGAGAGACAGACAATGTTCAGAGCAAAACAGCAGACATGAATTTTCATGTTCGTTTGAGTGCGAGGGAAGAGCGAAGATACAAGCATATTATATACAAAAGGAATTATGTACAATTGTGTGATACACGGTTGGTACAATATATATATATATATATATATATATATATATATATATATATATATATATATATATATATATATTTCCTATCGAAGGATTCCTTGATATAATAGAGAATTTCCTTTGAAGTCTGTAATATATTTTTGAGGGTCAATAGTTATGGCAGCTAAATTTATGACTCTCGCTGGCAGTAAATCCTTCCTATGTCCATTTGCACTTTATTCATTACACGAAGAAACAAGTCCTGAACAAAAGTTAAACTAGATCAGCAACTCTCTGTTTCAATACGACTGCAGAAAGCCATAGAAATACAGTTGGATAATCACTTTTAGAAATCCTCTGTAAAAATATCCAAAATACAATATTCTGAAATTTTCCTGATATGGAACTCGAATATTGCTTGGGTCAGTTATGTTATATTTACACAAAAACACATATATGTATACACACTTATATGTTAGCATATACATATTGTATGTATATACATATTCATACACACACACACACACACACACACACACACACACACATATATATATATATATATATATATATATATATATATATATATATATATATATATATATATATATATATATACCAAGGCACTTCCCCCAATTTTGGGGGATGGCCGACATCAACAAATGAAACAAAACAAAAAAGGGGACCTCTACTCTCTACATTCCTCCAGCCTAACAAGGGACTCAACCGAGTTCAGCAGGTACTGCTAGGGTGCCACAGCCCACCCTCCCATATTATCCACCACAGATGAAGCTTCATAATGCTGAATCCCCTACTGCTGCTACCTCAGCGGTCATCCAAGGCCTCAGAGGCAGCAGCAGGGCCTACTGGAACTGCGTCACAATCTCTCGCCATTCATTCCTATTTCTAGCACGCTCTCTTGCCTCTCTCACATCTATCCTCCTATCACCCAGAGCTTTCTTCACACCATCCATCCACCCAAACCTTGGCCTTCCTCTTGTACTTCTCCCATCAACTCTTGCATTCATCACCTTCTTTAGCAGACAGCCATTTTCCATTCTCTCAACATGGCCAAACCACCTCAAAACACTCATATCCACTCTATCTGCTAACTAATTTCTTACACCTGTTCTCACTCTCACCACTTCGTTACTAACCCTATCTACTAGAGATACACAAGCCATTCTGCTTAGACACTTCATCTCAAACACATTCAATTTCTGTCTCTCCGTTACTTTCATTCCCCACAACTCCAATCCATACATCACAGTTGGTACAATCACTTTTTCATATAGAACTCTTTTTACTTTCATGCCCAACACTCTATTTTTTACTACGCCCTTAACTGCCCCCAACACTTTGCAACCATCATTCACTCTCTGATGTACATCTGCTTCCACTCCACCATTTGCTGCAACAACAGACCCCAAGTACTTAAATTGATCCACTTCCTCAAGTAACTCTCCATTCAAGATGACATTCAACCTTGCACCACCATCCTTTCTCGTACATCTCATAACCTTACTTTTACCCACATTAACTCTCAACTTCCTTCTCTCATACACTCTTCCAAATTCTGTCACTAATCGGCCAAGCTTCTCTTCTGTGTCTGGAACCAGTTCAGTATCATATGCAAACAACAACTGATTTACTTCCCATTTATGCTCATTCTCGTCTACCAGTTTTAATCCTCGTCCAAGCACTCGGGCATTCACCTTTCTCACAACTCCATCAACATACAAGTTAAACAACTACGGTGAATCACACATCCCTGTCTCAGCCCCACTCTCACCGGAAACCAATCACTCACTTCATTTCCTATCCTAACACATGCTTTACTACCTTTGTAGAAACTTTTCACTGCTTGCAACAATTTTCCACCAACTCCATATAACCTCATCACATTCCACATTGCTCCCCTATCAACTCTATCATACGCTTTCTCCAGATCCATAAACGCAACATACACCTTCTTACCTTTTGCTAAATATTTCCCGCATATCTGCCTTATTGTAAAAATCTGATTCATACAACCCCTACCTCTTCTAAAACCACCCTGTATTTCTAAGATTGCATTCTCTGTTTTATCCTTGATCCTATTAATCATTACTCTACCATATACTTTTCCAACTACGCTTAACAAACTAATACCTCTTGAATTACAACACTCGATCACATCTCCCTTACCCTTATATAGTGGTACAATACATGCACAAACCCAATCTACTGGTACCATTGACAAAACAGAACACATATTATACAATCTCACCAACTATTCAAATACAGTCACACCCCCTTCCTTCAACATCTCAGCTCTTAAACCATCCATACCAGACGCTTTTCCTACTCTCTTTTCATCTAGTGCTATCCTCACTTCATATATTGTAATCTCTCTTTCATTCTCATCTCCCCTGTGGCCGCGGGGACATATAAAAATTAGAATAGCGCCAACGTTATCCCTGCGTGTCATAAGAGGCGACTAAAGGTGACGGGACGAGGGGGCTGGGAACCCCCTCTCCTGTATCTAAATCCTGTGAGACAGCAACATATATATATATATATATATATATATATATATATATATATATATATATATATATATATATATATATATATATATATATATATATATATATATATATATATATATATATATATATATATATATATATATATATATATATATTTACATATATATATATATATATATATATATATATATATATATATATATATATATATATATATATATATATATGTGTGTGTGTGTGTGTGTGTGTGTGTGTGTGTGTGATAAATTCCTTGATTTTTCTTGTAATAAATCTTCTTATTATAGTCTAGTATCTTACCTCTGCATACTGTTTCTTAATTATACTTATTCCCTTTTGTTTAATATTAATTGAATTTCTCTCAGGAGTTAACATAAGCAAAGTTACGTGGGTGAGGTATACGAATGCTGGTTTCTTTCTTTACTAGATATAAAAAAAGGGGGTTTTGAACAGTCACTTACAAGCAGTCATAAAGAAAATATGGTTTCTACATTAACACTTCGTGATGAATTCAGACGTCTTGACACTGGCTGAAGAGTTGGATGAATCCTTGTTAGTTAGGCCTATACGCCAATCATAGGCCTACTGTAGTCGCTAAAGTATGTGCCTTCGTCAGGTGTTGGGAAGGCTGGCGCAAAGTTCTAGACATGCCTTGGTCACTCTGGGACGTCACGCCTCGGTCGCTCTGGGACGTATCGCCAAACTCTCCCAGTCAATCAGGTGCGGGCGTAATAGTTCTGCTCGTCGTCCTTCGTTTTCAGGGGTAAATGTTCCACTTCAATTTTCTCGGCTGCTAAAGGATTCTGAGTAATCGCCGTCCCTCAGTTTGGTATAGGCCGCCGCCACGTGTTGCTCGTCAAGGAGACCCGGCAGGTTAAGTAGGTCTTTAGACCTGTTAACAGAGTGACTACTAGGAAGAGAGAGTGATGCCCTCATACCATTGCTTATATATGGTCGTCCTGGGCGTGTCAAGCTATCCTTAATCACGTGACTTTTTCCCGGCTTCCACATCTTACTCGTCTATGTTCCGTTAGTCATTCAAGAACGAATCCATGTTGTTCGGGGAGTTGTTTACGGGAAAGAACCCTAGAGTCAGCGAAATTAATTGAAAACATCGTACCTAACTCTCGTTCACTCTCCTGTCTCTCCACAATTCTTTCTATATCTTTACAATTACTACTAACTGCATTTGTCTCCCTATTTCTTATTAATTAATAAAACCCACAAATAAAGGCATCAGTAACATACACAAACCTGCATATGAAATTTATCCAAAAATAAGCATCTGTCTGACACTACTCGGCCAGCCACTAGGATTCTTATAGAATCCTTACATACCATAAAACAATAAATTTATTCCTTAGGTTTCCCAGTAATAACTAGCAGTAACTCATTAATTCTTTCCAATTTTCTGAAAATCAAATTTCTTCACCACATTATATGTTACCACAGTAATAAGTACAATAAAAAATGCATTACACATAGTCAGAAATGGTGCAACATCTTGCTTGTAAAACAGAACATAATCATTATCAAGTGGCATTGCCTCATTTTCTACCATTGTTAATTTGTCTAACTGAAAATGGTTAATCTTGTTTTCATAACTCTTTGCAATGGAAGACCGATTTAATTCATAATGCAAAAACACACTTGGTACATAATAGAGATAATCAGGTATCACTACTGAGCAAGAATCTGTAAATGATTTCAAATTTCCTACCTGAAATGTTTGAGTCTTCCCATCACAAGTAACTTCTGCAGTTTTGGTATTTTGAACATAAACAAAGATTTCATTACCTAAATGTAATGCCCTGTATGGCAAACTGAAAGTTTCAAATTTACACTCTCTCATCAATTCATAATTCTCAAAGAAAATACCTTGAATACATGGAAAATTGCTTATAGGTTGTTTAATTTGCACAAAATTGCACATGGATTGACTTTCACTTATCAACACACATTGTTCTAATTCACCTTCTTCTAAAACAATCATCAACAACTTATTCTTATCCAATGCTAGACGAACCTTGGGATGGTTCCAAATTATTGTTGCATTTCCTATCTTAACTGGGAAAGAATGTATTGTATACAGGTCAAACAAATTCATACCCTTGAAGGGAATCAATACCAACAAATACCCTTTTGTTACTTTCACAGTGGACATTGTGTAATGCCAAAATATATCTTTTAGCAAAGGCTTGGAATGGCTATTTACCATATACCAATCGATAATTTCTTTCAAAGTTTTTGGAGAAATGATAGCAGGGCTAAGTATTCCCTTTTGTGCATTTATTAGTCCGTTCACAGATTCCTTATGATCACTAATCTCGATTTCTACTTCATGAATCAACTTAAACACTTGTTCTATGTCATCTATCTTATTAGAAACATTCACGTTAACTTGATTAATAAATTCCACCATCTTTTTGATGTTTTCTAAATTCTTATTATTATTTTCTATTAGAGTACTTATAATATTACCCTTCTGATTAGCCCATTTCTCGATTAGTTCTCCACGATCAGTCAAACCTTTTACATCGTTTTCTGTAGTCACTCCAAACAAAGCACTAAATGCACTACCTGCAAAAGGTAATAAAGATCTCTTGTTTCTTTGAGGCCTGACAATGTCTTCAATTTTACCCTGTAAATTTCTTAATACTTCTACAAAGGCAGAATCACTATGGGTTAGTATGCACTTTCGTAGTTCTTTATCTAACTGGTTCAAATGTTCTTCTCTTTCTAATATTGAACTGACATTAATTTTTACTACAGCAAAATCTGTTAACAGTTCACCTTTTCTATGATTTTGTATCAAGGCCCCACTTTTAATGTCTATTTCGCAAGTGATACCGACCACTAGGGGTAGGATCAGAAGGAAGTTTTTCCACCACTTCCTGTAGAAGTTTTATATGATTCCAATGGGCATACCTTACATCTAAATTCTGTTCATATATCAGCTTAAATTTATTATTCTTTTCCCTTTCTAACACTATATAAGGACCTTCAAATTTGGGAGATACCTTTCGATTTGGTCCTTCCTTTACATGTACCTTTATATATACTTGTGAGCCTATCTTCAGGTCAGTCTTGGAACTAGTTGTGTCATAGTATTTCTTATTTACCTGTTGCCCCTTTTCTAAAGATTGTCTGGTTTGTCTTACTATTTAAAAGGTTCTTTGCAGTTTCCAAGCTATATAGTCCTGGTAATCATATGTGTGCCTAGGAGGTTTTGCGTCATCTAACAATGAGTTTGGCAGTCTTTTCTGATAACCATAAAGCAAAAAGTGTGGGGTTTCTCCTACTGTCTCATTCACTGTGTTATTCAAAGTAAACTGAACGTCCTCTAGCGCTAGGTCCCAATCTTCTGTAGTTGGACTAATGATAGTTCGCAGTACATCCAGTATCTTCTTATTGGCCCTTTCTACTGTCCCATTTGAACTCGGCTTATAAGGGTTATCTCGCATTTCTTTATCTCAAAAAATTCGCAAAGCTTTTTCATTACCTCACTGGTGAATTCGGGTGCATTTTCCGACAAAAGTACCTCCGGACACGAATGTCTTGTGAGTATTCTGGTCTTTAAAGCTTCTGCAACAGAAACTGCAGTTCTATCTCTAACTGGGACAATTTCTAAATACCGAGTCAAATAATCAATGAAGACCAGTATATATTTATTTCCTCTCAAAGTTTTTGGAAAGGGTCCTATATGATCCATCTGAACTACCTCAAAAGGGTTTAAATTACTAGGATATTTTTCTAAAGGAGCTCTGACATTTACATGACCTTTATGCCTATTACAAGTTTGGCATTCATTTACAAATTGCTTTGCTTCTTCGCTGCACTTAGGCCAAAAATAATTTCTATTTATTGTTCTCAGAGTCTTTTTGATTCCTGGATGTCCTGCCAACTTGTGGGTATGGATTAGAGCTAATACTTCCTTAGTCAGGGTGTCAGGTACACATAGTCTAGAGCAAGCACTCCTATCCTTAGCCTTCTTATATAATATCCCATTTATTAATTCAAAATCTAACCTGGAGGTTTCATCTTGTAGCAAATCTATTATTTTCCTGATACTTTCTTGTTTCTCTTGTTCTATTTTTACTCTTTCCAAATCTAAGTCTACGACCTGACAGCTGAAACAAAAGGTGTTAGTTGTGATAATTCTTTCAGTATCCTCTTGTGCTCTAGATAATCCATCTGCTAAAGTATTAAACTTACCTGGAATGTATCTAAATTCTGGAGCAAACTCTAGCACACTAATAAACCATCGATTAAACTTTAAGTTATTAGTGAAAGCTCTCTTCTTAAATAGGTCACAGATGGGTTTATGGTCAGTAAGTACATTTACTTTGTGTCCTAACAAAATATGCCGAAACTTTCTTAGTGCCCAGTAAATGGCTAAACATTCCTTTTCTGTGGTATTGTAATTTCGTTCGGCCGCATTCAGGACTCTACTTGCATAATATACTACCCTCATTCTGGTTTTTGCTTTCTGTAACAAAATTGCTCCTATTCCTGTATTTGAAGCATCACATGCTAAGTAAAATTGCTTGCTAAAGTCTGGATACACTAAGATAGGATCTTGGATTAATTTCTCTTTCAACTTTTGAAAAGCCTCCTCTTGCTCTGCTTTCCATTCAAACTCTACATCCTTCTTAGTTAATTCTGTCAATGGTTTAACTATAGTAGCAAATTTTTTTACAAATGGTCTATAGTATCCTATCATCCCTAAAAATCTTCTTACAGCTTTCAAATTTTGTGGAGCAGGATATTCCACAATCGCCTTTATTTTTCCTTCTTGCATGCGCAATCCATCAGCACTGATCACATGTCCTAAATATTCTAAAGATTTCCTCAAGAATTGACATTTCTTAACCTTTATCTTTAATCCGGCCAGTCTTAGTCGTTCTAAAACGGTTTCTATGGTTCTGAAATGGCTCTCTATATCTTTGCTAAATATAATGACATCATCTAAATAGACTGACACATTCTCTATGTCTCTTAAGATCTGTAACATTAACCTTACAAAAGTCAATGGAGCTGATGTTAACCCAAATGACATTACCTGAAATTCTAAGTGTTCTTTATGTGTGCTGAAGGCAGTTAATGGCTTTGATTCTTCGTCTAAAGGTACTTGCCAATATCCACTTATTAGATCTAAGGATGAGAAGATCTTTGCTCCTCCTAACTGAGCCAAAACATCGTTTATTACAGGCATGGGCATTCTATCAGGAACTGTGTTCGCATTCAACTTGCGATAGTCAATCACTAATCTGTAACTTCCATCTTTCTTTGGAATCAACAACATGGGGGAATTATAAGGTGATTTAGAGGGTATGACCACTCCTTCTTCTTTCATTTCTTCTATCATTTTATGTACAATTGGACGTTGGCTGATAGGTAATTTATAATTAGGTATGAAAAAGGGTTTGGCTCCATCATCTAGGATTATCTTATGTCTTAACACCTCAGTCTTACCTAACCTATCACCCGTAATTGCTATACCCTGCCTATATTTATTTAAGGTTTCTATTAATCCTTTTCTGTACTCAAGAAAATCGGTGTTATCTATCTCCCTATCTATTCCTGCATCAATGTTTCCTATGGTAAAGAATGCTTTCTCCTCTAACGGAATCATGTTGTGTGTAACTTCTATTCCTGTTCAAAATTCGGTACCCGCTAACAAATGGAGTCTTTTATCAGAATAATTCATGACATAAGTAGTACAGGCTAATCCCTCCCTCTGAACTAATGAGTTATCCATTCTGACATATTCTGGCAATCCTTCTGGGGTCAAGATTACATCATTGTTTGTGTGTAGGCGGGTTATCAAATATACTCTTGTAAGAGTATTGGGCAGTAGTACTACATCTCTAGCTAGCCTAAATCTTATTTTGTTTGCATCTGCTGTGCTGATCAGACTTATTTCCCCAGTTTGTACTCGAGTACAAAAACATGAATCTTCATCTCCTCCGTTATGAGATTCTGTTTCTCTCAAGTGTCTTAATTCTTGTGAGTTCAATGTGCCTAGCAGCAAAACTTCTTGGAATTCCTTTTTATCTATTCTCACAGATTCTTTGTCGACATTTTCATCCTTAGTATGTGTGCTGCCTTTACAAGAAGTAATTTCTACCTTTCTAGGTGCAATTGCTAAATTCTCTTCTTTCTCCCTTTCTTCTGATTTTACTTTGATTTCCCTTTCTCTTTCTGAACCAGAGTGTGTTTCAACTATCGAAGCGGTCCCCTGCAAATTGGCCAAATTTGTAGTGGACTTGTCATCAACAAGTTGGAAACAGACTTCCTGATTATTTCCCTTTAGAACTAGTCTTCTGTCTTGACAATCAAAAACTATGCCAAAATCTTGCATTGTTGCAAAAGAAATCAAAGCTCGAGCGGGAAATGCTACTTCTTGCAAAACCAAAAATGGCACTTGACACTTCTTCTGTTGCAATTCAATGTTTAAATCTATGGCTCCTACATTGTTAAGCTGATTGCCAGTTATCCCCTGAATTAATGTATCCTCACTCCTAATTGCGGAAATAGGTATATTCAAATAATCAGTTAAGGTATGGAGCCCTATGAGATTTACAGTACTTCCTGAATCTAACAAACTAAGACATTCTTTACCTTCTATCTTGATATTTGTCTTGGGTAAGGATTGCTGTCGGAAGGATAAATATGTTGCTGGCAACGTGGATGTACCTCCGCTACCAGAAACATCCTTCCATCCTTTGGTTACCCTATTTCCTGGACTCCTATCCTGCTCTTCTAGTCACTTTCTGTTACCTTGTTTTTCTTCGGAGTAATTAGTAGGGTTTGAGTTATCCTTTGCCTGTGCCTGAGGAGTTTTTTTCGGAGGGTTTATTATGTTTCTTACCTTGATACCAACATTCTTGGTCTGTGTGACCTCCTCTTTGACAATACTGGCAATACCTATTCTTTGGTCTAGCTCCCTTATGATGATAATCCCTTCTAGATTTATATGTTTCATTATAATTTCCTCTGTTTTGTTCATTTGACTTTTAAGGGGGCTGGTTATTTTGATAATCTTTAGGGTAATGCTTATTCCTACCGGTCTCGTTTTTCTGTATAATTTCTTGACATCCGCTCGGTGTTTTTGTGGTTTTCTGGGCAGGATCTAACTTTAGGTCTTTGAAAGGCTTACTTTCTTTTTCCACAATGGCCGCATACAACTTACTGTAGGCCACAAGATTTAGAACTTCATCTAAATCTACCAGGTTGTTATTATCCTTACTAAACTTGGTTCCGTCTCCAACCGTGATTGTGGGCAATGACAAAACGTCTTCCTTAACTGCTCTTACCTGATTCATAACCTGGGTACGCCAACTGGCCCTGGATTCACCTTCACATTTAGTTGAGGTAAACCTATACAAGTTCGACAATCGATCGGTCTCCTTGGCCGACCGCCACAATTGTCTGCATTCCTCCTTGAACTCGTTGAAAGTTGTAATGTTTTCAAAAGCCTTACCGTTTGATGTAGGGTGAGCATACCTTACGTCTAACAACATAGCCTGTTTGATTTTTGCAACTTCATCAGTTATTTTAAAACTAGCGATCATATTCTCTGTGTCCGCTAACCACTTATCTACACTGTATTTCTCTAATCTTTGTTTGTCGGGATTATACCTACTTACATTTCCACAAAACCGTGTGGTTTGTGTGATTCATATCGTCGATATTTGCTCTTAAAGGACTCGAACTTCGGTTACTCAAATTTGTATTTCTAGTCAAATTTTGACGTCTTCCTACAATAGCACTTCGCGACCGTCTGTCTGCAGTTAATCTCAAGTCGTATTGATATTGTGTAAGTCTGTGGAA
>NC_090731.1:35791869-35819369 GCF_036898095.1 Palaemon carinicauda | reverse complement strand
CCTCATGTCACCCAGAGCTTTCTTCACTCCATCTATCCACCCAAATATTGGGCCTCCTCTTGTGCTTCTCCCATGAACTCTTGCATTCATCACCTTCTTCAGCAGACAGCCATTTTCCATTCTCTTAACATGATGAATGCAAGAGCTGATGGGAGAAGTACAAGAGGAAGGCCAAGATTTTGGTGGATAGATGGAGTGAAGAAAGCTCTGGGTGACAGGAGGATAGATATGAGAGTGGCAAGAGAGCGTGCTAGAAATAGGAATGAATGGCGAGTGATTGTGACGCAGTTCTGGTAGGCCCTGCTGTTTCCTCCTTTGCCTTAGATGACCGTGGAGGTAGCAGCAGTAGGGGATTCATCATTATGAAGCTTCATCTGTGGTTGATAACGGGGGCGGTTGGGCTTTGGCACCCTAGCAGTGCCAGCTGAACTCGGTTGATTCCCTTGTCAGGCTCGGAGGAACGTAGAGAGTAGAGGTCCCTTTTTTGTTTTGTTTCAGTTGTTGATGTCGGCTACCCCCCAAAACTGGGGGGAGTGCCTTGGTATATGTATGTATGTATGTCAACATGGCCAAACCACCTTAACACATTCATAACCACTCTAGCTGCTAACTCATTTTTTACACCCGCTCTCACCATCACTACTTCGTTCCTAACCCTATCTACTCGAGATACACCAGCCATACTTCTTAGACACGTAACCTAGAACACATTCAATTTCTGTCTTTCCATCACTTTCATTCCCACAACTCCAATCTATACATCACAGCTGGTACAATCACTTTCTCATACAAGACTCTCCTTATATTCGTGCCCAACCCTCTATTTTTTACAACTCCCTTAACTGCTCCCAACCCTTTGCATCCTTCATTCACTCTCTGACGTACATGTGCTTCCACTCCACTATTTGCTGTAACAACAGACCCCAAGTACTTAAACTGATCCACCTCCTCAAGTAAATCTCCATTCAACATGACATTCAACCTTGCACCCCCTTCCCTTCTCGTACATCTCATAACTTTACTTTTACCCACATTAACTCTCAACTTCCTTCTCTCACACACCCTTCCAAATTCTGTCACCAATCAGCCAAGCTTCTCTACCGCATCTGCAACCAGTACAGTTTCATCCGCAAACAACGACTGATTTACCTCCCATTCATGCTCATTCTCGTCTACCAGTTTCAATCCTCGTCCAAGCACTCGAGCATTCACCTCTCTCACAACTCCATCAACATACAAGTTCAACAACCAGGGTAACATCACGCATCCCTGTCCTAGCACCACTCTCACTGGAAACCAATCGCTCACTTCATTCCCTATCCTAACACATGCTTTACTACCTTTGTAGAAACTTTTCACTGCTTGCAACAACCTTCCAATAACTCCATATAAAACTCATCATATTCCACATTTGTTCCCTATCAACTCTATCATAAGCTTTCTCCAGATCCATAAACGCAACATACACCTCCTTACCTTTTGCTAAATATTTCTTGCATATCTGCGTAAGTGTAAAAACCTGATTCATACAACCCCTACCTCTTCTTAAACCACCTGTACTTCTAAGATTGCATTCTCGGTTTCATCCCTAATCCTATTAATCAGTACTCTATCATACACATTTCTAACTACACTCAACAAACTAATACCCCTGGAATTACAACACTCGATCACATCTCCCTTTCCCTTATATAGTGGTACAATACACGGGCAAACTAAATCTACTGGTACCATTAACAACACAAAACACATAATAAACAATCTCACCAACCATTCAAGTAGTCACATACCTTCCTTCAACATCTCAGCTCTCACACCATCCATATCAGATGCTTTTCCTATTCTTGTTTCATATAGTGCTCTCCCAACTTCCTCTCTTCTAATCCCTCTCTCATTCTCATCTCCCATCACTGGCACCTCAACACCTGCAACATCAATTATATATGCCTCCCTATTATCCTCAACATTCAGTAAACTTTCAAAATACTCCGACCACCTTTTCCTTTTTTCTCTCCATTTAACAACCTTCCATTTCTATATATATCTTTCACTGTCACTACACACACACACACATATATATATATATATATATATATATATATATATATATATATATATATATATATATATATACCTATGTATGTATGTATGTATGTATGTATGTATGTATGTATAGCCTGATGGACAGATATATAAAGGATAATAAATAGAAATGCACGGGCATATGAATATGAATATAACTTTATAAGTGTATATGTGAAAATACAACATACATCCATATATAAGTAAATAATACATACATACATACATACATACATACATACATACATACATACATACATACATACATACATATATATATATATATATATATATATATATATATATATATATATATATATATATATATATATTATATATTTTATCGAATTACATATATGTATATGTGTGAATTGGTAAGTATTTTTACCTTATGATTCACTATAACAATTACAGATTTTTAAAAAAGTTCAGTCCATCCTTAAACCTAATTACAATATCTCCGAAGTTGTGAAAGCTTTTTGAATATCCTTACACAGTCATTTAATATTTTACATTCCCTTACCAAAAATCCTAGTATATAGGTTTCAGCAGTCAATCAGATATGTCTTACAATATCCATATAAAAAAAACTTAACTTATTGTAAATATTTTTTTTTTCTTATGTGAAATTACCTGCTTGTGTATTGCGGAGTATGTTTTTTTTATACGATAAGTAGATGAACTAAAATCTGGATTGTTACCCAAAAATTTATCTTAAAGAATTATGAAGTCTTTTGTCTTTTTCTTACGGTATCATGTTATTCATAACGTTTTTATTCAGATGATATACTGTGTGGAATTGAAATAGAAATAATTTATCATAATTTATCATATTTTATAATTTTTTTTCTAGTTATTTCTAAACATAGCTTCAAGGGCTATTGTGTATATATATATAATATTTTTTTTTCATGATATAATTAAACATGTTTTTCCGCTAAAAAATAGTTTTTTGTCATGTCAGCAACTATCCCATTTTTAATTAAAACCGCGTAGTAATGTCTGATTATGATAGCAATTAACGTTAAAGGGAACAAAACTAAATGAATTGAACAAATGCTACGTTAACTTTTCATCTAAAACTTTGCCAAAAGTTAAAAAAAATAGTTAATGAGCATGTAATTACAAAGAAATATTCCTGCTGGGTGTTTATTTCAAATCTTTTATCCGTTAATAAATATTACAAAACAGAAAATATACAAAAATAAAGTATTTTCTAAATCATCTATGAATAAACAAGAGGTGAAAACATTGTTGATAATTATTATATGTAAAAAAAAAAAAAAAAAAGATAACCCGTATTGACTGGAAGAAAAACTATGTAGTGTAACAAAGGAATTCCCTGTTAAAAGAAAATTTTATTATCTCTGATAAATGTACTATTATCAATAAGTACATTTTAGATTTCAGTGAAAGATAATAATATAATAATGCAAACTATCTGATCTCAAAAAACGTACAGGAAAAAAAAATCCCAAATTTCGTCAAAATCCGTAGAGTAGTTTAGACGTAATCCTATCCGTAGCCATGGACACAATCAATAAATAAATGTCCTCACTTCACTCCGCATTCTCTACACTACAGGTATAAACATAATAAAACATTAAATTGCCTTATAGCGCACGGTGCCGGTTGACTCTAGCCTTATAGCGCACCGTGCCGGTTGACGCCAGGTTTATTTTTCTAATGAATCATACTTTTTAAAAAACAATTTATATATAACATCACATTCTAATAACTTCTACAAACTTCTGTACTGATATAGCAGTGCATATTTAAAACAAAATGAACAAACTGTCAAATTAACATATAAGCCTCCTCTGCCGCCCAGGAAAAACCATAGATAAAAAACAAAATCTCAAGTTTTGAAAAAACTATGGAAACCTGTGTATCCACGGCAATAATGCAGAGTAACTCAAATTTGAGTGGTGGAACCTCACTCTTGTACTACTAATAAATAATAATGATAATAATATTAATAATAAATTCGACTTGCTCGGGCTAGCCTGCGCTAGAAAGTGACCACTTACTAAATACCTCTTCAAACATTGAATACGTTTCACCCAACACTAAATTCTCATTGGCCACTGCCTACATAACAACTGAACTTAAGTAACAAGACACTTAAGATCTGCTTACATGTCGTTAGGATAATTATTTTTCGCTATACTTCGTAACGCGAAAAAATTCTAGTCCTCACTTCACTCCGCATTCTCTACACTACAGGTATAAACATAATAAAACATTAAATTGCCTTATAGCGCACCGTGCCGGTTGACCCTAGATAATACCAAAGAAAGGGAGAGAAGGAAAAAAAATGGAGAGAGAGAAATAAATGCTCCGATTGAATGATTTACACATTTAACCTCTTTTTGAAGCCTTTGACAAACATGTTTACTTGAAACAGACTACCAACACTCATGTCTATGAAGAAACCTATCATTGACGTTATCGTTTGCGATGTTTGAACTTGTAGCCACAGTTTTAACAAAAAATTATGTTTGGTTACATTACAGGAGCTTTTAAAAAACTTCTTAAAGAGAAATCGATCAAAGGACAAACTCATTCCAGCTTCCTCTGCATCAAGCAAAATACATCAAATATGGAAAAGCATTTGTGATAACTTCCGATATCAAAAACTAAACAGTATTGGTGATTTAATTTTTTTTTTTTTCTGTTCAACTAAGAAATCTTCAAATTACAATAAACTTAATTCCCCAAATCTCAGATAAGAAAACTTTAATGATCTATCAAAATAATAAAGAAGTTTTTCAATATAGGAAAATATAATCCGCACGGATTCTGCAACACCATATTATCAAAAAGATCCTTTGTATGCACCGATCTACCAGCTTAATGTTTCACAGGTGCTTGCAAAGATTTAACAAGTGAATTTTCCGTTGGATCTATGTAACCCCTCATTTCATGCATGCACGTTATGGCATAAATAGCTTGATCACTGGAGATTACTAAAACGCCGGAATCTAATAGAAGCGTGATAAATAAAGCAACATACAATGGCATTTCGCTTTGCTCGTGACCATTATTGTAAGTTTCTCTTTGATGAAAGACAAATTTGTAGGCCTTGTCGGTGCTGCCATTCATCGATGATAGAAGATGCTCATGACAACTGAGGTCTCCCAATTTCCTGTCCAAATTAGATGCCACCGTTAAAGACGACTGCTGGCATTTCATTGCATTCACGATCCTGGAAAGCAGATTCCAAAAATAAAACAATGTACATATATACTTGTAATTTCAAAAACCTTTACCTTCTATATCAAAGTTAAATTTCAGCGAAAAATTTCCTTTTTTTTTTTTTTTTTTTTTTCTCTCCTTATCTTTGCCGTGTAATAAAACCTTTGTTACGTAAACACTCAAAGTTTAACAATAAAGTTTCCCTCGTTAATATGAACAGTCAAGATGCAGAGGACTTTCACTCAGGAATATTCTACTTAAGAATTTTTACCTCCATTTTATTAATAACCTTTGGTATAAAGCACCAAACCTCAAGTTAAAGCATCAATTGCCTCTGTACCTGGACACCAATATTAGAGAATAAAAACCTCAACATATTTTTAAAAGTAGCAAAACAGTCTAAAGAATTAATAACTCTCACAAGTCCATAACTCTGAAAAATGTAAAAAGAATTGACCATTCATCCATGTTAGTTGACAACACTTCAAAAAATCCGCTCTTTTGTACTCTTTCTGGGCTTACATACATTGATGACCTGAACAGTGTATTCAGTACAAGTTTAAATTCTTTGGTTTTCTATGATTTCCAAATCTGGCTTTTTGCTACCTACTTGCATTAAAATCGAAAATTTTATCTGGAACAACGTTCACATTGCCAAAGTACTTTACAGTTTCCAACCACTCTTTTCATGATATGAAAAAAAAAATGCGCTGTATTCATCGCTGAAAACTTCAGAATTACTCCAAACCTACTACTGAGGTGTCACAACATATAAATTTCCCAACACCAGAGGCGTCACAATAGAGTGATAAACTGCCTACATCTGAGGCGTCACAATATAGTGATAAACTGCCTACACCTGAGGCGTCACAATATAGTGATAAACTGCCTACACCTGAGGCGTCACAATATAGTGATAAACTGCCTACACCTGAGGCGTCACAAAACTGCCTACACCTGAGGCGTCACAATATAGTGATAAACTGCCTACACCTGAGGCGTCACAAAACTGCCTACACCTGAGGCGTCACAATATAGTGATAAACTGCCTACACCTGAGGCGTCACAATATAGTGATAAACTGCCTACACCCGAGGCGTCACAATATAGTGATAAACTGCCTACACCTGAGGCGTCACAATATAGTGATAAACTGCCTACACCTGAGGCGTCACAATATAGTGATAAACTGCCTACACCTGAGGCGTCACAATATAGTGATAAACTGCCTACACCTTAGGCGTCACAATATAGTGATAAACTGCCTACATCTTAGGCGTCACAATGAAGTAATAGGTTAAATAAGTCTGATGCCAATATATAGTTAAAGTAAGGACCAAAATAAAAAGAATGAATTTCTGCGTCAAAACGTGCTCTCAACCGGAGCATCTGATATTTCTTCATTAAGTTCTTAACTAGCTTTGCTCAATATGTAAAAATACAGAAATACTTTATCGTTTTCATTTTAACAATACCTTTCACGACAAATTTCGTGGAAATTATGTAACAGACAATTCTGTCCAAAAGATATTCGTTAAAATAACGTTTTCGTTAATTCAGAATGTTTGGCATCTAAACAAGGTCTTTAACGACATAGTTTATCCTAACACTGTAGTTACGAAATTCGCCTTCAGTATTCGTCCTCTGTAAACCTTTCCAAATACAATTTAGAGTCTGAAAACCAATTATACTTTCTTGTAAATAAATCCAAATCTTGAAGCTTTTAAAGTAAATAGCTAGCATCCAATGCCCCTTCAAATAAACCATCCGCAGCTATGCCATCATCTAAAAATACTTCAATCTTCACTTCCTTAGATCTCCAATATCTAACAGACTTAAGAACTTTAGTAAAGATGTACCGCCGCTTCAAAAATATCTAAAGAATATCCATTATAAAAAACTTTTTAAATTTTTCCCCAATGAGAAAGATATTGGCAACGTTTTAATAGATTTCTATGCGATAAGCAGACTGTAGACTGATTAAATCCTTAAAAAGTTTGTAATAAAAAACCAGCCTTTGCTTACCATTTCCATTCTTGGTCACCGTCAAAGGAATTATTTCTTAGTTTTTCTAATACCAGTGTCACCCATTCTCTTAATAAATTCTGATTCGTCCCTTTCTGACCTATTGTTACCCAATCCAACAACCACAGTAACGGTTTTGAAATGGAATTTTGTGATCGCCCTTTTAGACGTCAATGACTATCTTACCGGACCCAATCTAATTCTGTTCAATGTATTGTGAATAACAACAACCAACAAGCGATTAAAAAAATAAGATAAAATAAACACAATGTTCCAATTTCCTTGTACCAACTGCTAAGTATACAAAAATAAAAACAGCTATATTTTCACTTATCTTTTCGACGTCTTTCTTGGTACATTCCTGGCTCCAATGTCAACTCTCGGCCTTTATTGAGCTCTAGACCTCTACCATCAAAGTTGATATGAATCCACACTTTCCCTCGATCTTTAACTAGCTTGACACTTTCGGCGATGCTGCTCTTTGCGTACTAACTCGTTTCTGCAGCAGTTTTAGATGTTCCTTGTCCTCCAAGTTGATAAACAATCGCATCTAATGCTAACATTTTCGTATCAGTTTCCTCAAAATACGCGATGCTCGTTCAAATGGTTTTCCATCATACTTTAACGAGGTGCGGATACTTGTTGAATATTCTGCTGGAAATCGGATAATAGATTGTCCATCACTTCTTGAAACGGTTTCAGCATTCTGATTGCTAACGTGAAAACACTATTCACATCTGAAGCTGTATTTGACCCTGCCTGGCGTCCTGGCTAATAAATTCGACTTGCTCGGGCTAGCGTGCGCTAGAAAGTGACCACTTACTAAATACCTCTTCAAACATTGAATACGTTTCACCCAACACTAAATTCTCATTGGCCACTGCCTACATAACAACTGAACTTAAGTAACAAGACACTTAAGATCTGCTTACATGTCGTTAGGACAATTATTTTTCGCTATACTTCGTAACGCGAAAAAATTCTAAAACAAACCAACTCAAAAATATATCCTTGGCGGAGGTAATAATAATAATAATAATAATAATAATAATAATAATAATAATAATAATAATAATAATAATGACAGTTGTTAAGGTATCATAGTTTAAAATGGTATACTGTAGTTATCAATTAGGTGGACTCATATCAAAGAGGGTATAATTTTTACAGACAGGATTGGCAGCGACATTAATTAAATACTTTTAACGTGTGTGAAACTATATATCCTGGTGGAGAATGTCGATGTTAAAAAAGAATAATTTCTATTGACAATGTTTTACATATCGGACCATTACAGGAATATATAAAAGGTAACTTATGTAGATAACCTGGAACGACCTGAATTATTATGTTAACAATGAAAATAAATTTGGAAGGAAAGTTGCTCGAGAGAGATAAAGCACCCTGTGATTTGCATGTTCAGGCGAACCATGCTTTAATTTAAAGCGTTCCTAATGACTTTCAGGAATGTGTTCCTGCAGACAAAAGTTACTTTGGATTTTTTTTCCTACCCTGTTTCAGAATAGTAATATTGTCTTTTAACTACCAAGAACTGCGACAAAAACAGTTTCAAATTATAATAAATGCAGAGATTTTCTTGATATATGGAAACGTTTAAACAGCCAATAAACGGATGGAGAAAGTTCGTTTGCTGTGATGCATTATACTTGAAGAAACGTATAATTCCAATATAAAGCAATAAGTCATTACGGGGTGCCCTAGTGCAAGAGCCCGTGTCTTGCTATAGGTTAGAGTTCTCTTGCTTGAGGGTACACTTGGGCATACTATTTAATCTAATTTCTCTTTCTCTTGTTTTGTTTAAGTTTTTATAGTTTATATAGGAAATATTTATTTTAATGTTGTTACTGCTCTTGGAATAATCTAATTTTCCTTGTTTCCTTTCCTTACTTGGCTATTTTCCCTGTTGAGCCCCCTGGGCTTATAGCATCCTTCTTTTCAAACCAGGGTTGTAGCTTATCATCTACTACTACTACTACTACTACTGATAATAATAATAATATAGGCACGGCGTTATTAAACGAACGAACGAACGAAGCATTAAGTCTGATCTTATTGAGGATGAACTCGCTGCAACTCTGTACCACCTGCAACAGGTTCGTAGCAGTAACAGAGTACCACCTACAGAAGATTACTAACAATGTTAGGGTACCATCTACAGTAAATTTGTAGCAGTAACAGAGTACCACCTACAGAAGATTACTAATAATGTTAGGGTACCATCTACAGTAAATTTGTAGCAGTAACAGGGTACCACCTACAGAAGATTACTAACAATGTTAGGGTACCATCTACAGTAAATTTGTAGCAGTAACAGAGTACCACCTACAGAAGATTACTAACAATAATAGGGTACCATCCACAGTAAATTTGTAGCAGTAACAGGCTACCACCTACAGAAGATTACTGACAATGTCAGGGTAACATCTACAGCATATTTGTAATTAGTGTCAATGTAGAGTTCTTTTGCTCGAGGGTTCACAATTCTATCTTCTTTTCCTATGTTTTATTTTTTTCAATTTTTTTTTTAGTTTATAATGGAAACATCTATTCTAATGATGTAACTGTTCTTAAAATCTTTTATCTTAATTGTTCATTAACTCTACTATAGTTTATTTATTTGCATATTTCTTTTCCTCATAGTGTTAGATTACTAGTAGCGTCAGTGTACTAACTAGAGAATATTTGTATCAGTGTCAGTGTACAAACTACAGCCGATTAGTTGTAGTGATAGTGTACCACTTACAGAAGATTGATATCAGTGTCAGGGTACCATCTACGGCAAATTAGTATAGAAAAAAAAAAAAAGTTGACAAGTCTAATAATTATGAGGAAGATAAGAAAAAAATACTCATGTTTCCTAATTTACTGTTCGTCATCCAAAACTTTATATGACCATTTATTGCTTTTCATTATGAGACCCAGTTTAAAACAGAAATTCATGAAGTTTTTGTTATTATTCTTTAATAACACTCTTCTTATTTCATTTTATTCATATGGATACTAATCTTTGGCACAGTCATTCAGTTGACTCTCCTTTGCAATCAGATACTTGAATGTAGTTAATTCTAAAAGATTCACATTGTGTTATCACTCATATTCTACGGAGCTTAGAAATTAGAGAATGATTTTCCCAATAACAGTTCAATTCTAAGGAGCTTTAATATTAGTAACTTGATGCTTACGATATTGTTGTCGAGTTCCAATTTTATAATTTATATACTGCTTCACTATCTGATTTAATTATTCATCAAAACTTATCTTATTCTAAATGTTCTTCTTTTGTAGTATATTATATTATTTTATTTTTGTTTTCCTCAGTTGTCTGCTTATCTTATTTGGGTTTTGCTCTTTTATTTTGCTATTGAATCTTAACTTACAATAATTCATGAAAAGGAATTTTTATACTCTCCCATGTAATAAAAAAACGTACTTTACCGAGTTATCCTGCAAACCCAATGTTATTTGATACAAATGGGTTGTGGTTCTGTTATTTTCCTTTTGAAACAAAACATGAAAACAAGCAAATCTGATTTCCTCGAAAACAATTTTCCTAAGCCACGATCCTTAACAAATCCATTTTCTGAGATATTTCCACAATTTTGATATGTTTTGGACTACAACAAAATAGAGAGAGAGAGAGAGAGAGAGAGAGAGAGAGAGAGAGAGAGAGAGAGAGAGAGAGAGAGAGAGAGAGAGAGAGAGAGAGAGAGAGAGAGAGTTTGTTCCACCATCTCTTTTTTCATCCTTTTCGTTTGTAGGGAAACTTATTTTTAAAAAATACGTCATTAAAAGTTTTCCGAAAATATGGAAATAACGTTACGATCTCATATCAGTTTTGAAATCTCTTTAGGCTTTCTGAGGAGGAAAAGGAGGAAGCTGTTGATGCAGCCTCTATTCTTCAAGAGTTTCGTATCTGATTTTCTACGAGAGGCCTTTTCTTCAGGAGATAAACGGAGGCTGAGGCCGCGTCTATTTTTTGACCTGAAAAGTTTCAGTCATAATAGAGTTTGAGAATAAAAAGGACTAGACATGAAAAGTAAGATATAAGTTAAGAAAAAGTTCTTGGTCATGACTAGAATTTACCGAAAGAGGAAATATACCGGCCACTTTTAATGGTAGTTGGCATTCTAAAAGATTTTAATATGCATAGGTTAATAGAGTCATGAACTATTTAAAATTCATAATACTTGTAATATAAAAGGGTTTCACCATATAAAGACTGTACTGCATGCGTATCAAACTCGTATACTGTAACGGTATTTCTGTTTTTGTACATTGTCGTTATCGCTCTCCCCTCGCACTGATAACCTGTTTCTGCCTCTATGTGCTTGTATCAGTCTGCTTGAATTCTTGTGACCTTCTTTCCCGGAAACATGTGTTACAAAATCTCGCATTCTGTTGATATAAAGTTAGTTGTAACTAACTGGGGCCTCCGCACAATACACTTCACTTGTAGTGGGGTTATCCTAACGTGGTAAAAGGGTTTGTGTACTGCAATGATCAACAAAGCAGTACTACTCACGGTCACCAATACTAGGTTGGTTTGCTCTGAACGAACTCCATCAGCACTGAAAAGCGTGGTGATGATAAGGCCTAACCCCTGATATAAATAAATGCATGTCTGAGGCCTTTGTCCTGCAGTGGACTAAAAACGTCTGCATTTGTTGTTATTGTTATCGTTATTGTTTTTGTTGTTTTAGTAATAGTGTCATTGATATTGCTTAACAATAATCATAATAGAGAAGCAATAAATGATGGAAAAAAGATTCTGCTCATTATTGCTAGGGATCCTATCTTTCATATAATTAAGGAGAATTCATATGAATATCAACTATAGGAAAATTATCTGGAAACATGAAAGGATTGCAGAGTTGAAAGGTAAGGAAGATCTTTTTAGAATTTATTCAAAATCAACAATAGATTTATTTCGAAACAAGCATTTCTTAATGTATTCATAAAAAAGCATCGAAAGCTAAAACTATTATATACTGATTTTTCACTAATCCTTTAATCGAAGGCAAGCAAGATGTAGCCCTTGGTCGTTCTATAATTAAAGTCACTCCAACCCGGTCTGCTAGAGGCACTAGATCTTTTATAAGATGACAACATTTATGTAAAAAAACAAATCCACTCCCGCATCATCACCGAGGAAGGATGCAGTAGATATGGTAAGCCAACATTAGTACACATGAATAAAAAAAAAAATCAACAAATAATTTTTCTCTACAAATAATATTTGATAAGTCAATTCACACACATTACAAATATATATATATATATATATATATATATATATATATATATATATATATATATATATATATATATATATATATATATATATATATATATATATATTTATATATATATGTATATGTATGTATATATATATATATATATATATATATATATATATATATATATATATATATATATATATATATATATATATATATATATATATAAATACATATATATATATATACTGTATATAGAGTATATATATACACTATATATATATATATATATATATATATATATATATATATATATATATATATATATATATATATATATATATATATATATATATATATATATATATATATATATATATAACTATTATTATTATTATTGTTATTATTATTACCAACAAGCTACAACCTTAGTTGAAAAAGCAAGATGCTATAAGCCCAAGGTCTCCAACAAGGAAAAATAGCCCAGTGAGGAA
This sequence comes from Palaemon carinicauda, assembly GCF_036898095.1. Classification (NCBI taxonomy): domain Eukaryota; kingdom Metazoa; phylum Arthropoda; class Malacostraca; order Decapoda; family Palaemonidae; genus Palaemon; species Palaemon carinicauda. The sequence continues at coordinate 35,806,312 of NC_090731.1, read as the reverse complement.
AGGAAATAAGGAAACAAATAAATGATGAGGATGAATTAACAATATATCATTCTAAAAACAGTAACAGCTCAAGACAGATATGTCCTATATAAACTATTAACAACGTTGAAAACAGATATGTCAACATAAAAACATATGCTCCAACTTTGAACTTTTGAAGTTTTTACGGATTCAACTATCCGATTAGGAAGATTATTCCACAACTTGGTAACAGCTGGAATAAAACTTCCAGAATACTCTTTAGTATTGAGCCTCATGATGGAGAAGGCCGGGCTATTAGAATTAACTGCCCGCCTAGTATTACGAACAGGATAAAATTGTCCAGGGATATCTGAATGTAAAGGATGGTCAGAGTTTTGAAAAATCTTATGCAACATGCATAATGAACTAATTGAACAACGGTGCCAAAGAATATTATCTAGATCATGAATAAGAAATTTAATAGACCATAAGTTTCTGTCTAACAAATTAAAATGAGAATCTGCAGGTGAACACCAGACAGGAGAACATTACTCAAAACAATGTAGAATGAAAGAATTAAAACAATTCTTCAGATTAGATTGATCACCGAAAATCTTGGAAGACTTTCTCAGTAAGCCAATATTTTGTGCAATTCAAGAAGACACAGACCTAATGTGTTTTTCAAAAGTAAATATGCTGGCGATAATCGGACCTAAAATTTTAAAAGTCATACAAATTTAAAGAAACATTATCAATACCGAGATCCGGATGTTGAGGAGCCACCGTCTTTGACCTACTTACAATCATAATTTAAGTTTTGTTAGGATTCAACTTCAAACCCCATAATTTGCACTATGCACTAATTTTAGCTAAATCTCTATTAAGGGATTCACCAACCCAAGATCTTCATTCAGGGGATGGAATTGATACAAAGAGAGTAGCGTCATCTGCATATGCAACAAGCTTGTTTTCAATGTCCAAACAGCACGTCATGTGTATATAGTATGAACAGTAATGGGCCAAGAACACTACCCTGTGGAACACCGGATATCATATTCCTATACTCACTATGGTGCCCATCAACAACTCCTCTTTCAGATTTACTACTTAAAAAATCAGTAATAATGCCAAGAAACGACCCACCCACTCCCAACTGTTTCTGTTTGAAAACAATGGCCTTATGACTAACACAGTCGAAGGCAGCACTAAAATCAAGGCCAATCATACGAACTTCCTGACCACAATCAAGGTATTTCTGTACAGCATTGGAGATTGTAAAAAGGGCATCACATGCTCCAAGGCCTTTACGAAAACCAAACTGCAAACTAGGGAGTAGATGATTACCTTCAGCAAACCTACTAAGACGTTTTGCCAGAAGACGTTCAAAAACTTTAGGTAATATGGGAGTTATGGAAATGGCGCAGTGGTACTTGAGCTACCAGAAACACATTTATAGAGAGGAGTAACATTTCCAATTCTCCAACTAGTGCTAAAAGCTCCTCTTCTTGCTAACTGGCGCAAAATAACAGATAACTTTGGAGCAAAGAAATCTGCTGTCTTTATAAAAAACAAAGGAAAAATACCATTTGGGTTTAAACCTCCATAAGCATCAAGGTCCAACAACAGAGCTTTAATCTCGCGAGATCAAAAAGCTAAACTAGTTGGTTTAGCCTCAGGAAAGCAGGAATGAGGAAGTTCAAAATTTTCATTAGTCTTTTTACTGTCAAAAACATCAGCCAAAGGGTTGCCTTTTCTTTTGGACAGTGAGTGACTGAGCCATCTGGTTTAAGTGAAGGAGGAACTGTTGCATCTATACCAAAGATTGCAGATTTAAGGGTAGACCACCATTTATGTTTCTGAGCTGTACCAGAAAGGGTTTCTTTTATGGTTAAATTGTACTCCTTTTCAGTTGAGGCATAAAATCTCTGAGCAAAATCTCGAAGCTGAGTATAGTTGTTCCAGGTCATATCTGATCTGTTACACTTCCAAAGATGATGGGCCTCACACGAGAAGGGATACGCCTATCAATTATGTTGACTAGATTCTCATTCAAAGGGACAACATGATCTACACTACTATATAATTATGACCAATTCAAGCACAAAAGATCATGTAAAATCCCATTCCAGTCTGCTTGGGATTTCATAAAATTTTACAAGAGTATGATATATCAGGGACAGGCTGCTCAGTCTTCACTACTAGTGAAGTAAAGGCATATATATATATATATATATATATATATATATATATATATATATATATATATATATATATATACATATATATATATATATATAAATATATATATATATATATATATATATATATATATATATATATATATATATATATATATCTATATATATATATATATGTATTCTATATATATACATATTCTATATATATATATATATATATATATATATATATATATATATATATATATATATATATATATATTTTTATATATATATATATATATATATATATATATATATATATATATTTATATATATATATATATATATATATATATATATATATATTTATATATATATATATATATATATATATATATATTCTATATACATATATATTCTATATATATATATAATCTATATATATATATATATATATATATATATATATATATATATATATATATATATATATATATATATAATATATATATATATATATATATATATATATATATATATATATATATATATATATATATATATATATATATATATATATGTGTGTGTGTGTTTGTGTGTGTGTGTGTTACGGTCATTTTGAGGAATTGGACATTTTGCAAACTACCCGGTCATTTTGGAAAATGACCAAAATATCTGTCAGTATGCAAAATGCCCAAATAATTGTGGTCATTTTGGAAAATGACCAGAAGTTTGGTCATTTTGCAAAATGACTATTAGTATCGTCGGTCATTTTGTAAAGTTACCCCAATAGCTGCTGGTCAATATGCAAAAGTATTAATAAAGGCGTGTGTTTTATTATTCAACATTAAAAACTTACATTACACATTACAAGTCGACTGTAGTGTGTGTTAGGGTGTCGGTTAGTTCCTACGGATGTTCGGCCGAGGACGGAACTATTCGCGCTCCTCTCATCTCTTATTTGTTGCAAGTATATTGTACACTGAAAAGCTTCACAATGGAAAGTATGAAAAGTATTTTCCAAACAAAACTTCAAAAGTCTGAAGAAAAGGAAGCTACAAATAGTTCAAGTTTATTTTCCCGGGAAGAATACGAATGAGTTATTAGTCGCCTGAATGAACTTAAACAATCTAATCCTACGAAGACTAAGCAGGATTATCGTTTGTTACAAAAATATGAAATACTGGAGGTCACAATTGATGGTACCACCGTGCAAAAGTTGTAGAAGAAAGGAACTCAGCTGCGATTCGTTTGTGCTGAAGATGTGTTTTATTTACTTCTAGCTATTCATCGCACAATTGGCCACGGAGGAAGAACTAGTATGTGTAAGGCAACCAAAGAAAAATATGCAAACATTTCACGTGATCAGATAACATTGTTCTTGCAGTATTGTGAGGAATGTCAACTAAAGAAAAGAAGTGTGCGGAAGTGTATGGTTGTCAAGCCAATCGTCTCGATTCAGTGGCAGAAAAACACGCGCTTCCATTCTGGAATTGGCAGGACACCTTATGAAGCTATGTACGGAGAAAAGGCTCATCTTGGTATTTCTGCTGTCAACATACCAGAAGAAATAATGGAAGGCATGGAGACAGAGGAGCAGCTTGCAGAAGCACTTTGTTTAGTTAATGAAGAAGATCAAAATGTAGAACAAGGGAGAAGTGCTGAAAGTTGTGTCATAAATTGCAACTCGTGTGGTCAAAACATTCCATGTCATCCTTCTGGTCAGTGTTGTTCAACTGTAAATGACAATGTTGATAACCCTGTGCTCTGTTGCCTATGCAATAGAAATCGTAGCATTCATACTGAAGGAAGGGAATCGAAAATACAAGAGAAGCAAGCTAAAAAAATGAAGGATAAATCAGTACAGTGTTCAAAGCCAGCCCTTGCAGGGGATACTGTTATGGTTCCTATTCCACTTGTTGACCGTGGACGAGCGGAGTTTGCGAATGCAAAGGCAATTATAACTGAGACAATGGATGGCGGAACTTACAAACTAGGGACAAAACATAAACAGGTGTACAGTGCGAATCAGTTCACTATATGTGCTGAAAAATTTATGTCACTCGAAGAGGTAATAAAGGATTGCGAAGTCAGTCTGCAAGAGGTGGCTATTGCAGACTCGATGGGACATGGTCAGGGGATCAGTAAGTGTAGCTGCACTCAGTCATGTCGGAGCAGACACTGTAAATGCTTCAAAAACGAAGTATTGTGCAACAGCAGATGTAAAAGAAGTCTGATAATGCTAATTTTGATAATTGTTGAAATAATTTTCAAGTTCAGTTTTAGTTCTTTCAATATTCTAATATACTTGTAATGTGTAATGTAAGTTTTTAATGTTGAATAAATAAAACACACACCTTTATTAATACTTAGACGTTTCCTAATTAATTCTAAGTTACTATTTGTTTATTTTTGCATAATGACCAGCAGCTATTGGGGTAACTGTACAAAATGACTAATGATACTAATAGTCATTTTGCAAAATGACCAAACTTCTGGTCATTTTCCAGAATGACCACAATTATTTGGGCATTTTGCATACTGACAGATATTTTGGTCATTTTCCAAAGTGACCGGGCAGTTTGTAAAATGAGCAATTCCTGAAAATGACCGTAATATATATATATATATATATATATATATATATATATATATATATATATATATATATATATATATATATATATATATATATATATATATATATATATATATATATATATATATATATATATATATATATATATATTATATATATATATTTATATATATATATATATATATATATATATATATATATATATATATATATATTCTCTCTCTCTCTCTCTCTCTCTCTCTCTCTCTCTCTCTCTCTCTCTCTCTCTCTCTCTATATATATATATATATATATATATATATATATATATATATATATATATATATATATATATATACTATATATATAGATATATATATACATATATATAAATATATATATATACATATATATATATATATATATATATATATATATATAAATAAATTTGTACCTCATACTTGGGATCGAACGCTAGCCCCTTCTAATGAAAGCCCAGCGTTCGATCCCAAGTATGTGATAGAAATTTATTTCTATTTGAACACGATGTTGTGTTGATATTCATACATACATATATATATATATATATATATATATATATATATATATATATATATATATATATATATATATATATATATATATATATATATATATATATATATATATATATATATATACGGGTCAAATTAAGCACCTCGAGATAATAATAATAATAATAATAATAATAATAATAATAATAATAATAATAATAATAATAATAATAATAATAATAATAATAATAAGTAGACCAGACCTTATACTTTAGAATATAAAATTAATATATTAAGCACGAGGAATTCTGGAACAAAACTTTTTAAACACTTCCAAGTAAATATATCCCTAAACATCACATTTTACTCATAACTTTGTTCCCGAGTTAAGAGAAATGGAGTAAAATAACTATATTATAAATGGTGTTTTTAATCAGATTTTCATTTCATAATGTTGATCATATCTCTCATCAATTAGTATAAGATCATTTACCCTTATCCAACTTAATTTTCATCTGTTTATAAAGTGCCTAATATAGAAGAATCTCAACGAAGTAATGAAAATTCCTTCATAATATGATTAAATGCAGCATTCAGCTAACGTCTTGCAAAATAAAACTTCATACATAATTTTGCATTTATTCCATACAAGACAAGTTTGAGAATCTTAATGTAATCCGACCAAAATTCTTTTCTTAATAAAGTTATTTTTTCATTCTTCTTGCCAAGACTTGAAGAGTCTGGACTGGAGGGGACCTGTTAAGTCTTATGTTATTCTTGTTTATTTTAAGACTTTTCCATAACGATATCAATGTAAAAATTACACCTGATTAATAACTTTCCTTAGAAATATAAAGCCACATTCTATACAACAGATTTTAAAATAAAATGCATTACGAAAGGACATAACATATATTTCTATTATTACTGTTCTTTTTTTTTTTTAATTTGCTGCATGATAAGAAAAAGAAAATACTTTGTAGTATGTTGTATCCTAATGATAATGATGATATTGGAATGAGAGCAATGATGATGATGATGCTAATGATAATAGTAACTTTTGAAATGATTAATTATTGTTATAATTGTATCTTTTAATAATAATAATAATAATAATAATAATAATAATAATAATAATAATAATAATAATAATAATAATAATAATAAAAATAAGAAAAAAAATGATAATAATAATGATAATGATAATAATATAATAATAATAATAAAAATATTGATGTGATTATTATTATTATTATTATTATTATTATTATTATTATTATTATTATTATTATTATTATTATTATACATTTCCAAGGTAACGTTCATAATGGTAACAATAATTCGTGAGGTTATACAGAATTGATAGCTGATAGGTAATCTTTCTATCTATTTATCTATTATCTGGGTGCTAAGTCTTCGACGTGTGCTGTTAATTGCCTCCACCTGTTCCTGTCTCTAGCTCCCTGTATAAATTGTCCAGCTGTTACTTACTCATTTACATCCCCCTGAAACTTTTTCTTTTGCTGGCCTGTTGCTCTTCTATCCTCTTATTCAGTAAAGCACAAAAGTTCAATGTTTGCTCTTCTTATTACATGCCCCAGAAATTTCATCTGCCTCTTCTTTGATTCACTCTTCTCTATACCCTCTCATTTGTTACTCTCTCAGTTCATGGGATATTCCACATTCTTCTGTAAAACCAGAATTCAGCTGCATTTATTTTACTTTTCAGGTTCTTGTTTAATGTCCACGTCTCTCAGACACAGGAGAGTGTGGACCATATATAATAAAGTTAATTAAATCATACATAAAACTTACTCTCTACTTTTTTCAGAATTGTTCAATCATGTTCTAGTGCTTTGATTAAAAAAGTACTTGAAATTGGAGAATTTCTATATACGATGGTAAGTGATCTCTGGCAGATGGCCTCCAATTACATGAGTGTTTTTTCCCCTGATTTCGACTTCCAATTGTGTTGGTATAAGTTTGTCGTGGAATTTTCAAGTGTTATCTCGCTCTCTGTTGCGTTAATTTAGCCTTTGGAAGTTTAATCACTGAGTTAATTAAATTTAAGCGTTCATTTTTTCTCCTTTTTTACTAGATTTGTCTTTACTTTTATTTGTGTATATAATTTAATTTATTTTTCTTTGTTATTTGCTATATATAATTCTAACTTATTCCTAAAATTCATAAAACCGAATTATATTTCATAGAAACTAAAATTTTACTATTTGTGATCAAGTCAGAAATATATAACGAATTGAAGTTAAACATATATTAATCAGTTATACCAAAAAGAAAGGCTTTAATTAGCTACCCAGCAACATGAAATACTTTTTTTATGATACAATCTTCTTCTATTAGCGTGCCCTTTTCCCATTCGTATGGGATAACATGGTTGCCTTCTTTGAGGGATACAATAAAATAATAAAACTTTAAAAAACAACTTTGATTCAGTGAATTTACTGGTGCACGGTCTGGAAGAGGAACAAGTTTACAGTAAGGTAATTTGGTTAATTCTAGTCTCATGATAGTGTAACAAGGGAAAAATAAGCATTAACTTGAAGGTAATTGGCTTAGTTTTTGCGAAATATTACAGCTGAATTCTAGACTGAATTTGAATAAAAACCGTAATCTGGTAAAATTTTAGTCTCATAATAGTGCATCAGGGAAAAGTTCCTTTAATATGAAGGCAGTTGGCTTAGTTTTTACGAAATGTTATATTTCAATTTGCAGCTACTTTCTACATGAAATTAAAAAAAAAAAAAAAAAAAAAAAAAAAAAAAAAAAAAAAAAAAAAAAAAAAAAGAAAAAAAAAAAAAAAAAAAAAATCCCGTGATTTCATTCATTTCCAAAAAAATCAACATTTGATAAATGAGTTACAACTTAATATAAGTAGTTTTGCCTCTTTTTAATACTTGTTGTGGTACCCTATTGGAAACGTTCCTGCCAGTTGATATACCGGATGGTGTTCCAGTCCCGCTCAAGCTCGATAGTCTTTTGTCGTGTCTGCAACCTAATTATCCTTGTAAGCTAAGGATGTGAGTTGTAGGAGAGTCTATAGGTCTACCTGCTGAGTCATTATCAGCCCTTACGTATACATAACTTTTATAATGCAATGATCCAAATGGTACAAATTATTATTATTATTATTATTATTATTATTATTATTATTATTATTATTATTATTATTATTATTATTATTATTATTATTTTGGGAGTAGACCCTCTTTTAAGCAGGTTTTATTAAAAGTGATTGCTACCTCAGTGGCGTTAATCTTGTAATTAACTTTTTCTATTGTTCTTATTATCTTCTTCTCTTCATTTGAACAATCCGTCAGTAACTGGGAAAGGGACATATCAATAGGAAGGTGATGAAGACCATATCATTCACAATTGGTCTTTAATATATCACAACACATTGTAAAAGTACAGATAATATGTACAAAGTATAAAACACTATCACAATGTTAGTGCACACAAAGTAATTGTCACTTTTATACAAAATTTATAAATTACGTGGTGTTAAGTTTAACACATCCTTCGACTCAACCGGTTTCGAGCAGTGAGAAGGTTTTCTGCTCATTGTCAAGAGTGAACTGAAATGCAGGTGTTGTTTTGATGGCTTATATACGGAGTCCTGCTACGAGATTCCATCTTCACTGGTCAAGAACCGCCCTAGGGCGGAGACCGTTAATCCTATTGGGTGGTGGCCTCTGCCTCGCCGGGATGTTTGGTGGGATTACTGGCTCTGGTTCTGTCAGGAGATAATCCCTGTTTTGACCTTCAGTTATATCAGTCCTGTCATAGTTGTTATTGCCTGGACTATTGCTGATAGTGGACCTTATAAATGTTGGCAATAAGGTCCCTTCTTGCGTGGTGTTGAGGTTAGGTCTTTGTTGTTGAATAAAAATAGCTTCCATTATCCGGAGACGTCTACTGTCAGGGGCATGGCCGATGATTGTTACATTTTTCACTATATGCTCCCTTGTTGTCATGAAATTATGTTTTTGGAGGCAATGCATTTTTATTGCACCCTGTTGCACGTGGCAAGATAATCTCTTAGAAAGACGCATCGTCGTCATCCCGATGTAGGTGCCAGGACATTCCTGGACGGGGCATTTATATCGGTACACTACGTTCGTCTTTTTCAAGTCATCTTGCATGGCGAGGGCAGGGTTGTTTTTCATTATCAAGTCTCGTGTTTTTGCTGATTGGTAATAAATTATGAGGTTGATTTCAGTATCCTCTGCCGTGGCAAAAAACGTTGTTTTTTATTATATTTTTCATAATCTTTTCTTCTTCGTTGTAGTTTACGCTCATAATGCCTTTATAGTAAAGATTTATTTTTGCTGGTGTGTTGGTATCATTAGGGCCTTCATTCTGGTACCATTTCTCGATTTCTTTTTTAATTTGCCGATTAATGTCCTTATTCGTGAAGCCATTATTCACCAGAATTTTAGTAACTCTGTCAAGTTCCTCGTGGGTGCCTCTCCACGAAGAACAGTGAGAAATGGCTCTCCGAATAAAAGCCTTAATGGTGGCAGTTTTATACCGACTAGGGCACTCGCTGTCACCATTCAGACATAGGCCGAGATTCGTTGGTTTTACGTACACCGAGGTACTAAAACTATCATTGCTTGTTTCTACAAGGACATCAAGGAAGGGGAGACGTCCTTGGAGGCTGTGCTCTAGGGTGAACCTGAGCGAGCTGCATTCCTCGAAAATTCGGCGAAGTTCTTTTATGCTCTCCTGATTGGCCGTTTTTATGAAAGTATCGTCAATGTAGCGTACATGGAGGTCTGGTTTACTGATTTTTCGAAAAACTCTCTCCTCGACTACTCCCATATAAAAATTAGCAAAGAGGACGCCTAAAGGGGACCCCATAGCGACTCCATCTTTCTGAATAAATATATGGCCCTTATGGGTAGTGAAAGGGGCTTTCTTGGTGCATATTTCTAATAGTGCACGGAGAGAGGCCTCGGGGATGTTGAGGGTGGGTGTCGTTGTATCCCTATAAACTCTGTCCATTATGAATTTTATTGTTTCATTCACGGGAACGTTAGTAAATAGGGACTCGACATCCATGGAGGCAATAACTCCGTCACTTGTGGAATTTCTCAGTTTTTCTAGGAATTCTGCTGATGATGTCACACAATATTTATTGGGGATATAGGGTGTGAGTAAGGTGTTCAGTCTCTTAGCAAGCTGGTATGTAGGGGCAGGGCACTGGCTGATAATAGGCCTGAGAGGGTTCCCTTGCTTGTGCGTTTTTACATTTCCGTATAAGTAGCCGAGCCCAAAATCACCTGAAATAGGTGGCAAATGGACGGCGTTGGTGGCAGCATTAATGGTTTGTATAATGCTGTTTGCTTCCCTCTTGATATCCTCAGTGGGGTTGCGGGACAATCGTTCAAATTTTGAGGTATCAGCCAAAATTTGATCTAGTTTCTCATGGTACTCCTCTGTATTTATGAGAACGAAGGCGGCAGTTTTATCTGCACGGCGTACAGTGATGCCTTCTTGCAATCTAAGAGCCTTGGCAGCATCTCTCATCTCCTTCGTGACAATCCCACTCCGGTATTGGCCACGGTCAGTGAGGGCTTCTGCCAAGAGTAGGGGTTGGAGGGCATCAGTCGTCCGTAGGGCAACTCTACGTTCACTTTCTTGTATGGTGTCAAGGAGGAGCTCGATTTCCAATCTCTTGTCAGTCGGTCTTGGTTTGGTCATGTAGTGGCAATTAAGGCCTAAACATAATATTTCTTCTTGAGCAGGCGTGGGAACGTAATTGGTGAGATTTATTATTATTATTATTAACTGAGCTACAAACCTAGTCGGAAAAGCAAGATGCTCTGACCGCAAGGGCTCCGACAAGGAAAAATAGTCCAGTGACGAAAGGAAATAAGGAAACGGATAAGTTTATGATAAGAAATGAATAAAGAACATAAAACATCTTAAGATCAGTAACAATCTTGAAATGAATTTGACATATATAAAGCAGTTTGAACCTTTGTAGTTCCAACTATTAAACTTCCTGATTAGGAAGATCATTCTACAATCTGGTCATGACTGGAATAAAAAATCTACAATACTGTGTAGAATTGAGCCTTATGATGGCCAAGGAACGACTATTAGAATTAACTACATGCCTAGCACTACGTACAATATGGTACGGTTTGGGAAGATATGAATGTAAAGGATGGTTAGAATTATGAAAATCTTTCGCAACCTGCATAAAAAAACTAACTGAACTACAGTGCCAGAGATTAATATCTAGATCAGGATGAAGAAATCTAATAAACCCTAGTTCTGTTTAACAAGTTAAGATAATCTGCAGTTGAAGACCAGACAGGAGAACAATAATGGAAACAAGGTAGAATGGAATAATAATAATAATAATAAAAACAAAATTATCAAAGGTTATCTTAAAGAATTTCTCAATAAGTCTAAGGTTTTGTTGAATTTCAAGGAAAAGCAGATCAATAGGAAAAGCAGACCAATAGGAATAACTCTTATAGAACAGCATATATATTTGAGTCATTCACCCCGAGATGGCATTATTTTCTATGCTCGTCTGAATGGATAGAATAACATAACATTCAATGAATGAGTCATAAAAAGAAACAAACTATTAAAACCAACATATTTCTTTTTAATATGATTTTAATTAGGAAAAAAATAATACCATTAAATAACAAAACTTACAAAAAAAACCTACTTTTAACAACATGAATAGTACAGATTTAAATAATTTGAATTACACGATACCGGGATTGATGTTTGAATACGATATAACGATAAAATATAAATTGTGAATCATTATTTCCTTTGTTTTTTATTTATACAGAAGAGATGTATATTTTATCAACACAATGCATAAATAAATAATTCTTTAGGTAAGTGACCTCTATCTTATACTATATAAAAACATTATTTTTTTTTTGCACGAAAAAAAAAAATTGTTATAGAGAGAGAGAACCGTCAGATAGAAAAACCAGATTAATAGCTGTAATCTCATACACATATATAGTAATAGCGTTAACAGTTTTCCAAGTTAAACAAAACTTTATTTTTCTTTCCAGGAATTACCCATAATTAAAAAAAGAAAACAGTATCAAATATTCAGAATCCTTTGGCAAGAGAAAATGAATCTTGAAAGTAGTCGAGGGAAATTGTGCGAGAAAATTAAAGTTTTAATTCCTTCAAATGAAAAGATTAAAGAAACGATCAAGTGAATGCAAAGATTTCAATCTCGGTTTGCTTCACACGTAATTGGTCAAACAAACAGTTTGTTTTTCTCCTTTTCTTCTGTTTTGGTTTTGTTAATCGCGAACTCATTTAAAAGGTTAAAGGTGTCTGGTTTCAGTTCTATCAGAATAGATGCTCACCAGAACGTCAGGCCGGGCAAGCCCAACCCCCCACTGTGGTGCCCTACCACAGCAGTAGCCTCCCCAGTAAACAGCTTAAACTCACGGCCCTGGGCGGGGATCGATCTCTTGCCACGCGAATGCGAGGCAAACACGTTACCACTGTACTAGCCAGGAGGCTGTTAGAATGATACCACAGAATTCTATCCTTTTTCTTGGCTATGGAAATGTGTAATTGTATCTGGAAAATTCACAAAGATTTGATCATACTTATTTGTTCAAAAGAATAAGTGCGAACACTTGGAAAAAAAAAACAAAAAAAAAAAACAAATCATCATCGGAAATTATCCATAAAAATATACTGTTCACTGCCGTTTTTCAGTAAATTACAGGCGACCGCAATTTTAATCTATTTTGTTATTATCTTTTACGGGTTAGTGACCGTAATATCACTCATTTGCGTTCATACATCAGTTTTTAAAACGGTAAAAATCTTGGAATGAATGTTGTTAGGTATATACCCAATTAAAGCATTATTCTCAGTATGTCAAATAAAATATTCAAATACTCGATGAATGAATAAGAAGAATAGTTACCAACCTCATCAGGTTACTGGTAAACACATCTAGAATTCAATAAACTTTTTATACCATATTTTTTACCATTCTTTCCTTTTGTAATTTATTTACATATTTCAGTAATGTTTAGTTATACAATTCTTTTAAATAAACATGAGGCATAATTATCATCGGAACACTCATGAAAAATACATTTCTATAATTTGTTGCATTTTAAGAGAAAGTCTATGATGTTGCTTTGAAATATATTTAAAAATATTTCATTGAATATTGTGATCACCTTTGGTTCGATCGTCATTAATAATTTTGGCAGGTCTAGTTATTAATCTTTCAAAATATTTATTCCAGGGTTTTTGTTTTTCTTAAGGACGAGAGGTAATTTCCAAACGAGCTATAGAGAAAGGTATACTATAGACATTAATGCTTTTGCTTGACACATTTTATGAAAATATTGCAAGACGAATTCAAAGACAGGTTAGACCTTATAGCTTCTCTATAGATACAATGGAATGACTATAATAGTTCTTACACACTCTCTTTGACTCGTGCTAACTGCGTTCCTTAACAATTTAATTGACTAAAAGAAACCCTAATGAAATATTAAATAAAATCATCCATCTAGCAAAAAAGAAATGAATTAGTCTGAAACGTTTCCCTATTACCGAATGAGAGGACCTTGAAAGAAATAATTACGTTTGCTCGCTCCAGTCCTTGTTCTTTTGAGAAAAATGATAAAGAAACCGACTAATTGAAAACCAAAGGCAGTTTGAACTTCCCGACTTTTACAGGAAAGATACTTTGTCGCCCAGTTAGTAATTAGAGAAAATTCCGAATACATGGATTTTTTTTTTCTTTTTTTTTTCAATGTTGCTTTATGTTTATGTTGTTCAATACCTCCATCAATTCATATATAATAATTACCTAGAATATCACATGGTATTTTGACGTTATTTATTTGCTAGTGCTATTCAGTAAACAGGGAATGTAGGTATTGTTTTTTGGCCTGTCTGAGGCCCATTCTAGCAACACAGCATTGCCCGTAATAAAGAGAGACTTTGCTTTCTTAAAATTACTTCTTTTTCACTTTCCATGTAAGACGAAAAAGCTAGGAACGAATAAGCCCTTTGGGTGTTTGTACCTAAAGCGTGAGAGAGAGATAATGTGCAATATGTGTGCAGTGTATTATTGAAGATTGATATGAATATAACACTAATGTATGGTGTTCGTCAATTAGGTCCATGTAAAACTA
>NC_090731.1:35779369-35781869 GCF_036898095.1 Palaemon carinicauda | reverse complement strand
ATAATAATAATAATAATGCATACTTACATACATATACCAAGATACTTCCCAACACCAACAAATGAAACCAAATAAAAAGGGGGACCCTCACTCTCTACGTTCATACGTTCATAGAAATAATAATAATAATAATAATAATAATAATAATAATAATAATAATAATAATAATAATAATAATAATAATAATAATAATAATAATAATAATAATAATAATAAAAAGAACATGAATCATTTGCTTATTGTGTCCTGCTTATTTCAAATAAAGGAAAACTATTCCGTAAAAACCCACATGATAGATTTGGTTCTTTTCAAAAACAATAAGAACAACTCTTTGTTATTGAGCCTTTTATAAACCGAGGAAAAATATTGTTATATTTATGTAACCTCGTGTCATACCCATGCATTCTAAGTCGAAAGACATACACAGTACTTTTATTTGCAAGCTATCTAAATTACAAAGGTTGAATGAAAGCAATTCGAATCTATTCTGAAAAGAATATCAACGTGTTCGATGCATTTTTCGTATATACCCTCAGACTTTGTCCTAATAGTATCACGTTCTGATGAAAATCTATTGATCCGATGACTAAAAGCAAATAACTTAACAATCCGTTTAACATTTATACCACATTCACTCTCTGAACGTGGTGGAATTTTGTATCCGTTGAGATTGTGACGGTGCCGAGAGAGGGTTGTGAACTCAAAGGCAGATTGGAAACGACTGAGTTATATATTAAGGAACACTCTTCTTTATATACAAAACCTCAAGGCAACAGGACATAACATGTTCGAGAGACAGACAATGTTCAGAGCAAAACAGCAGACATGAATTTGCATGTTCGTTGAGTGCGAGGGAAGAGCGAATATACAAGCATATTATATACAAAAGGAATTATGTACAATTGTGTGACACACGGTTGGTACATGGCTCCCCCTCTAAAAATGACATACTGAACATGTTAAATAGGTGTCCTGAATCTGGAGAGGTAGTAGTAAAAACTGCGCCGATTAGTGACAGTGAGTGGCTGTAGAAGTCGTTGGTTTGGGTGCGAGCGAGTGGTGGATGATGGGTGGCTGTTGCCGCTCCGGCTCGTCACGAGGTAGGTGATTGTGTCCTACGGCATTCATAGGCGTGTCCTACGGCATTCAAAGGCGTGTGTGTCCTACGGCATTCATAGGCCTACGGCATTCTTAGGCCTACGGCATTCATAGGCGTGTGTCCTACGGAATTCATAGGCATGTCCTACGGCATTCATAGGCCTACGGCGTTCATAGGCGTGTATGTCCTACAGCATTCATAGGCGTGTCCTACGGCATTCAAGTCAGCTTCGGTTGAAGTTGAATAGATCTCCTCTACGTCACGAGTGGAGGCGTTGATGGAGGTTTGAAAGTCATGAAGTGGGTTCACATCACGAGGAGAGCCATGTGCGGCAGGTTGCAGGCGAGTAATACTGGTCATTTTCCCGAGGGTGAGCGAAGCCCTTTGGTCCCCCAACGGTTGTTGAGAGAGCTGAAAAGGCGTTGCTATACGGGCGGCTGGCGACGGCGAGTACTGCTGCAGAAGGTATGCGTTGACATCGTCATAGTAATGGTGAAAGGTGTAGGGGGGATGGGGAGGCGGGAGGAGCGAGTCACTCCGGGGTCACCAATGTGACGGTGCCCTGAGAGGGTTGTGAACTCAAAGGCAGATTGGAAACGACTGAGTTATATATTAAGGAACACTCTTCTTTATATACAAAACCTCAAGGCAACAGGACATAACATGTTCGAGAGACAGACAATGTTCAGAGCAAAACCGCAGACATGAATTTGCATGTTCGTTTGAGTGTGAGGGAAGAGCGAATATACAAGCATATTATATACAAAAGGAATTATGTACAATTGTGTGACACATGGTTGGTACAAGATACTACCGCTAGTGTTATAGGATCCTTTGACTGGCCAGAAAGTAGTACATTGGATCCTACTCTCTGGTTACGGTTCTTTTCCTTTGCCTACACAGACACCGAATAGTCTGGCCTATTCTTTACAGATTCTCCTCTCTCCTCTTACACTTGACGACACTGAGATTACCAAATAATTCTTCTTCACCCCAGGGGTTAACTGCAGCACTGTAATTGTTCAGTGGCTACTTTCCTCTCGGGTAGGGTAGAAGAGACTCTAGCTATGGTAGGCAGCTCTTCTAGGAGGACACCACTCCAATATCAAACCATTATTCTCTATTCTTGGTTAGTGCCATAGCCTCTGTACCATGGTCTTCCACTGTCTTGGGTTAGAGTTTCCTTGCTTGAGAGAACAGTCAGCGACACTATTCTGTCTAACTTTCTCTTCCTCTTGTTTTACTGAACTTTTTCTTAGTTTATATGGGAAATATTTTAATGTTGTTACTGTTCTTAAAATATTTTATTTTTCCTTGTTTCCCTTCCTCACTGGGCTATTTTTTTCTTCTCTGTTAGGGTTCCTGGACTTATAGCATCCTGCTTTTCCAACTAGGTTTGTA
>NC_090731.1:35766869-35769369 GCF_036898095.1 Palaemon carinicauda | reverse complement strand
ATTGTTATATGCTATATCAATTGAAATAAAACTGTTGACAATTCTGTTCCGATTACGAATATTTTAGAGTAGGTTCTTAAGTGCATGCATTTGTCAATCATTTGAATATTACTATGAAAAGAATCCCACAACTTAATTATGATATAACTCTTATGTTTTGTGAAATATTATACAAGCAGAATCGTAAATGCTAAAGAAAAAGCAACTAACTGACAACTCGAGTATCATATCATATAAGGAATTGAATTAATTAAGATAATACATAAAATTTCAATATTCTACATAGCTACAGTATGTCAAAGCCTTGTGACATATTGATTTTAAGTTTCTTCATTAATTTTTTTTTTTACAATTAAGACAGAAATTATCATTTGGCTAATTTATAAAGATGAGAAAGAGGAAATAAGATGATGTCATATTTCATTCATTCCAATGCTTTTTTCTTTTTAATAATCTAAACGAATGAAAAGTTCACACTCCAGAAATTATAATATTTTCTCTTTTTGATATTGTATGAAAAAGTCTTTATACTTTCTACAACATGAAACTGATTCCCACAGAGTTAGACAGAAGGGAACATGATATTAAATTTGCAAGGGAAGATCTTCTTACAATGGCATTTAATATGAAACTTCCAAAGTCTCTTGTTGGTTGCTTTTAAGGTCAAATACATGAAACTATGATTACGAGGGATATCAACCCCCATAATCCCTGCCACATGAAAACAGAGCCAGGGAAAAGAGTAATAATTACATTCGCCAAAATCGAGGATATTGCGGTAGACATGTATTCACCCTTGTTTGTTTATAAGTTTATTTATTTGTTTGATTGTTTGCGTGCAAATTTACACAAAAACTACAGCACTGATTTTCACCAAATTTTGTAATCCTGTTTGGTATGACCAAAGGATGAATCTGTAACATTTTGGATTAAGTACATTAAAGTACACGGACACAGAAGTAATTTGACAATAGTTAACAATAGTTTTTGTTTTTGTTTGTAAAGAACATTACGCTAAAACTTCAGAAACTATTTCAACGAAACTTGGTTAACATGTGTGGTATGACCCAAGGACATATCAAATAGATTTTGAAGAAAATATATCAAAATACAAGTACGCAGTAAAGTTAAGAGCAAAATAAGATTGCTTCACATGGCGAAAGCATACTCTCAACTAAGTGCCTCTGTAGTTTTTATATACCATTCACATTTTTTTTAATACTTTTTCACCAATCATAACTTCATAACTATTTTTATTAACGAGAGAGAGAGAGAGAGAGAGAGAGAGAGAGAGAGAGAGAGAGAGAGAGAGAGAGAGAGAGAGAGAGAGAGAGAGAGAGAGAATTCGATTGTTGTATGTTGCAAGTGCGTAGATCAACTTTGTGAGAACTAAATGATTGAAGGCTAAAAATAGGATTATATTTGTCATAGCCCCAACTTTATTTAATCACACTCATGACAAATCCTTGGGTTAAAAAAAGTCAAAGCTAACATCCCACTTCTTCCACACATACCCACAAGCACACACACACACACACACACACACACACACACACACACAAATACACCCACCGGTGATCCACACACAAAACAGCACTCACTTATACCCACATATGCCAAAAAAAAAAAAAAGAAAAAAAAAAGGTCTTACAACAAACATTAGGTTCGCTTTCTTTCCAGCTGGCCATATAAGTCTTCTCGACTCGAAATAATTAAAAAAAAATAATATTAGAGATCAGTTCTCTCAATATTTTGTTTCCATATTTATCATCATTATTATTATTATTATTATTATTATTATTATTATTATTATTATTATTATTATTATTATCATTAAGCATATGTTGCATATGGGTATTGTTAATATATATATATATATATATATATATATATATATATATATATATATATATATATATATATATATATATATATATATATATATATATATATATATATATATATATATATATATATATATACACGTGTATATACTTTAGGGCTACTTGAAGGAGTGTTTGAGAGGTTATGAAGCGATTGCCAAACCTCTCTAGAGATGTGAATGGTGGTCGGTGGATGTTTAATCTAACTTCAGCTTCAGAAACTTCGGAAGTCTTCCTGAAGTAGAGGAGTTGAGTCATCCAGCACAAAGTTTTTTGTCCTTTATCTCGGCCACATGTCGTTCGCAGACTCGTGACCGAGTCATTAATTTTACGGTTAGCCAATTTAATAAATAAGTCTTTGATATGATTTTTTTTTTTTCTTAATACTGTCGATATTTCAAATTTCAAGTTACAACTTTCAGTGTTTTCTTTTATTATGAAATCATTCACATTTGTTATTAGTTCCAAAGAATGAGCATTAATCGAACCCTTTTTTTATCAATAAAATACACTTTTACTCCTGCTTGAAGTATCCTTTGAAAAACCGTTTGATTATTTTTATCTTTGAATTACTTTTTTGATAATTTTTTGCTGAATGAAATCATTTACATTTGCAT
>NC_090731.1:35753297-35755797 GCF_036898095.1 Palaemon carinicauda | reverse complement strand
GGTGTAAGAGGAGAGAGGAGAATCTGTAAAGAATATGCCAGACTATTCGGTGTCTGTGTAGGCAAAGGGAAAGAACCGTAACCAGAGAGTAGGATCCAATGTACTACTTTCTGGCCAGTCAAAGGATCCTATAACACTAGCGGTAGTATCTTGTACCAACCGTGTGTCACACAATTGTACATAATTCCTTTTGTATATAATTTGCTTGTATATTCGCTCTTCCCTCGCACTCAAACGAACATGCAAATTCATGTCTGCTGTTTTGCTCTGAACATTGTCTGTCTCTCGAACATGTTATGTCCTGTTGCCTTGAGGTTTTGTATATAAAGAAGAGTGTTCCTTAATATATAACTCAGTCGTTTCCAATCTGCCTTTGAGTTCACAACCCTCTCAGGGCACCGTCACATTGGTGACCCCGGAGTGACTCGCTCCTCCCGCCTCCCCTTCCCCCCTACACCTTTCACCATTACTATGACGCCGTCAACGCATACCTTCTGCAGCAGTACTCGCCGTCGCCAGCCGCCCGTATAGCAACGCCTTTTCAGCTCTCTCAATAACCGTTGGGGGACCAAAGGGCTTCGCTCACCCTCGGGAAAATGACCAGTATTACTCGCCTGCAACCTGCCGCACACGGCTCTCCTCGTGATGTGAACCCACTTCATGACTTTCAAACCTCCATCAACGCCTCCACTCGTGACGTAGAGGACATCTATTCAACTTCAACCGAAGCTGACGTGAATGCCGTAGGACACGCCTATGAATGCCGTAGGACATACACGCCTATGAACGCCGTAGGCCTATTAATGCCGTAGGACACGCCTATGAATGCCGTAGGACACACGCCTATGAATGCCGTAGGCGTAAGAATGCTGTAGGCCTATGAATGCCGTAGGACACACACGCCTATGAATGCCGTAGGACACGCCTATGAATGCCGTAGGACACACACGGCTATGAAAGCCATAGGACACACTCGCCTACCTCGTGACGAGCCGGAGCGGCAACAGCCACCCATCATCCACCACTCGCTCGCACCCAAACCAACGACTTCTACAGCCACTCACTGTCGCTAATCGGCGCAGTTTTTACTACTACCTCTCCAGATTCAGGGCACCTATTTAACATGTTCAGTATGTCATTTTTAGAGGGGGAGCCATGTACCAACCGTGTGTCACACAATTGTACATAATTCCTTTTGTATATAATATGCTTGTATATTCGCTCTTCCCTCGCACTCAACGAACATGCAAATTCATGTCTGCTGTTTTGCTCTGAACATTGTCTGTCTCTCGAACATGTTATGTCCTGTTGCCTTGAGGTTTTGTATATAAAGAAGAGTGTTCCTTAATATATAACTCAGTCGTTTCCAATCTGCCTTTGAGTTCACAACCCTCTCTCGGCACCGTCACAATCTCAACGGATACAAAATTCCACCACGTTCAGAGAGTGAATGTGGTATAAATGTTAAACGGATTGTTAAGTTATTTGCTTTTAGTCATCGGATCAATAGATTTTCATCAGAACGTGATACTATTAGGACAAAGTCTGAGGGTATATACGAAAAATGCATCAAACACGTTGATATTCTTTTCAGAATAGATTCGAATTGCTTTCATTCAACCTTTGTAATTTAGATAGCTTGCAAATAAAAGTACTGTGTATTTCTTTCGACTTGGAATGCATGGGTATGACACGAGGTTACATAAATATATCAATATTTTTCCTCGGTTTATAAAAGGCTCAATAACAAAGAGTTGCTCTTATTGTTTTTGAAAAGAACCAAATCTATCATGTGGGTTTTTAGAGAATAGTTTTCCTTTATTTGAAATAAGCAGGACACAATAAGCAAATGATTCATGTTCTTTTTATTATTATTATTATTATTATCATTATTATTATTATTATTATTATTATTATTATTATTATTATTATTATTATTATTATTATTATTATTATCTCTATGAACGTATGAACGTAGAGAGTGAGGGTCACCTTTTTATTTTGTTTCATTTGTTGGTGTCGGGAAGTATCTTGGTATATGTATGTAAGTATGCATTATTATTATTATTATTATTATTATTATTATTATTATTATTATTATTACTTGCTAAGCTACAACCCTAGATAGCAAAACAAGGATGCTATAAGCCAAAGGGCTTTAATAGGGAAAAATAGTCCAGTGAGGAAAGGAAATAAGGAAATTAATAGAATAGTGTGCAGATATAGTTTCACCCAACACTGATTATTTGCTGCTACCATTTACAATGATCCTAAATGTATCAGTAAGTGACATATAGGAGGCATATATAAGATCGATAGATAGATTGATTAACTGATCCATATCTATTCTCCTACTAACTGGCCATGTGTGTGTGTGTTTGTGTGTGTACATCCTATTTTTGTTTAATAACTTTGTAATGCAGGTCGTCTGGTTTAATGTGAATACCTGTGCTTTTGTTTAGATTAACATGTATTCACCACTATGGCCCTACCACAACGG
>NC_090731.1:35733253-35738253 GCF_036898095.1 Palaemon carinicauda | reverse complement strand
AGCTCCCTCCCTTACATCGTAAGGAGTTTTATTTTACCGTCAATAGATGGCATCAGAGGCACCTTGCCCAAGTAATATAGTATATCATTTGAATACCACGTTTGTCAAAAACAGGGAGGTAGGATGGTAGAGGCTAGATAATGGTAGCTGGCAAATTGTCCAACGATCGTTTCTTTATTAGGAATAAATATTTTTATTAGAAAATGGTGTGAATTTCTTATATGCTATCGGAAGGAGCTTCAGTTCACTTAAAAAAGTGTTCAGTAATTCCTTTTCTTCATCAGAGTACATGGATGGTAAATCATGGCCCTGTACAATTGACCAGGGTAACATTCATCAGCATAGTTAAGGTTGGAGGGACAAGTTTGGGACAGCGCTGCCAAATGAAATTTCCTTGAAGGGAATTTATCATTATTCATTCCAGATTCAAATCATTTAATGAGTAATAGTTATATGCCAGAAGTCGCATGACTATGGTGTAATTTGAATTTCTTATAATCAGCATTATTCACAAAGACAAATCGAATAATGAAAAATAAAACTCACATTTCTGTGTCTTCGCCAATGCCTCCGTGAGGTCATTTACCTTCGAATTTATGTATGTTAATAAGGGCGTTCTAGAGTGGAAATTAGTTATATAAACCAAATCATTTCCTTAGTAAATGTATGTATGACAGGAAAGTTGTCTCTTTGTGCCATATAAGTTACAAGAATTCATCAAGTATGTATATATATACATATATATGTATACACACACACATACACACACACACATATATATATATATATATATATATATATTATATATATATATATATATATATATATATATATATATATATACATACTGTGTATATATATATATATATATATATATATATATATATATATATATATATATATATATATATATATATATATATATATATATATATATAGTATATACATATTTATAACATTACTATTTTCCTTTACCAATAACGAACACGATCTTCCTAAGTCAATGATAGGACAATCGTGAAAATAAAAAAGCTAATTATGAGAGAGAGAGAGAGAGAGAGAGAGAGAGAGAGAGAGAGAGAGAGAGAGAGAGAGAGAGAGAGAGAGAGAGAGAGAGAGAGAGAGAGAGAGGCCACTTACAAGACAAGGATGCTGATGATCTTTGTAAATGAATCAGAAAAGACTAAGTCTACCTATAACAAAAAGGGCCAGTGTTCACGTATATACTGTTCACGTATATAAGCTATTAAAGATATATGGCAATTATTCTTTAGCATTTATTTTATTTGTACAAATATTGATCGTGATGTTTCTAAGGAATTTGATGCTAAGTATAGAGTTGAAGATAATGGTTTGGGTAGACGGAAATGTAAGCATACATGATTATGATGTCTCTAGGATTAATCCAAATACAAATAAAGTTTTTCTATATACAGTAGTTTGTTTCAAAGGAATGGTCTCTTCTGTAATGGTATCAAAGTCAGTTAAAATCATTACCATCAAATCCCCGAAAAGGTTTTAATTTTTTTTTTTTTTAATTCGATGGATAGGTTAACAAAGATGATAGGTTGTTGAATAGCAAGAAAGGTTAATAGATTTTTTTGTTTTCAAAATATTAAAAAGTTTTTTTCAAATGAAGTTTCAGATACCATTTGATCGATAGAGACTGGAATAAAGGTTAGGCTTAACTTAACAGTCAAATGTTTATACTTATTATATCCGTCATAGGTTTGAACCCCTGACCAGGCAGAAATATTTATAATTAAAAAATTTCCTAAGCTTTAGAGATCCCAAGGCAGACCGAATAATCACTAATTTATCACTAACATGCGTGATTTTAATTAATGTAAATATCAACCACAATAATATCGAATATGAAAGTCTATCCTTGGGAATGTATATCCACTGGAAATTCATTTATGATAAATGCCTCAGGCTGAATGAGGATTCAAACCTATGGCCTCAGTCGAAACAATGCCTACATATACCTGTTAAATACAGGAATCTGTTCTTAGGTAATATATGTATATATAAAAAAAGCATTACTCTAGATAAAACTAACAAAGCATCAGATGGAAATCTGATATGTTTATGATATTAGGATTTCTGTGTCTAGTGTAATAATATTAATATGTATTTATATATATTTACAAATTTATTTGACTACAAAGATTCTGAGACCTAAGTTTTTTTTTTCTTTTGCCCGAGGAGTAGGATTACTTTGCATTATAATATGTCTTCTATCCTAGTTTCTTTCAAAGCTATATATCTAAATTTAAAAAAGAAATTCTACCTATATTAAAAAAAATATTTCTATCTAAATTTTAAATAAAAGTTTTCTATCAAAATTCTAAAAACATTATATCTAAATTTTTAAAATCTTCTAAACCAAAATAAGTCTTCAATCTAAATTAAAAAAGAAAAAAAATCTAGCAAAATTTAAAAAAGAAAAATTCTTGAGTGACAGTAAGAGTAATCGACATATTTGCTGCTGTACTGTAATATAATTAGTTTGTCTCGAACCCATAGCCACGTTAATTTCTGTAAAATTTGACATTGAAGGAAAGGAGTTACACACGTATGATACCCTTTGATGTGTTCTTCAGTCTGAGTTGTGACGGGCTGAGTGAAGGTTGTGACTCAAAGGCAGGATGAAAGCAACTGAGTGAGTTTATTATAGAACACTCTCCTTTATATACAAAAGCTCACGGCTACAAGAATTTTCATGTTTAAAATTGACACCGTTACCATTGAGAAAAACAGATATGTTTTTTCAGGCTCTTTTTAGTGCGAGGGGAGAGCGAAGATACAAACAATATATACACAAAATTAACTATGTACGATCGAGTGACACTCGGTTGGTACATGGCTCCCCCCCCCTAAAAATGACATACTGAACATGTTAAATAGGGGTGCCCTGAATCTGGAGAGGTAGTAGTAAAAACTGCGCCGATTAGCGTCAGTGAGTGGCTGTAGAAGCCGTTGGTTGGGGCGCAAGCGAGTGGTGGATGATGGGTGGCTTTGTTGCAGCTCCGGCTCGTCAAGGGTTAGGCGAGTGTGTCCTACGGCATTCATAGGCGTGTGTCCTACGGAATTCATAGGCGTGTGTGTCCTACGACATTCATAGGCGTGTGTGTCCTACGGCATTCATAGGCGTGTATGTCCTACGGCATTCATAGGCGTGTGTGTCCTACGGCATTCACGTCAGCCTCGGTTGAAGTTGAATAGGTATCCTCTTTGTCCCGATTGGAGGCGTTGATGGAGGTTTTGAAGGTCATGAAGTGGCTGTCCAGAAGGGCGTCGGCCTTGGTCATCAAGTCCTTTATGGGTAAAATATCGACATTGGGTTTGGCAGCGCGTACAGGTTTGGGTAAACGGCTTATCCAAAGGGCACGAAGTAGGTTCACATCACGAGGAGAGCCGTCCGTGGCAGGTTGCAGGTGAGTAATACTGGTCATTTTCCCGAGGGTGAGCGAAGCCTTTTGGTCCCCAACCGTTGTTGAGACAGCTGAAAAAGCGTTGCTATACTGATGGTAGGCGACGTCGAGTACTGATGAAGAAGTTATGCGTTGACGGCGTCATAGTCACGGTGAGACCATGAGAGTCTTGGGGGAGGGGGGAGAGGCCAGAGGAGCGAGTCACTCCGGGGTCACCAATGTGACTCAAAGACAGGATGAAAGGATGAGTTTATTATAGAAAAACTCTTCTTTCTATGCGAAAGCTCACAGCTACAAGAATTTTCATGTTTATAATTGACACCGTTACCATTGAGAAAAACAGACTAGTTTTTTTCAGGTTCTTTTTAGTGCAAGCGGAGAGTGAAGATACAAGCAATATATACAAAAAATTAACTATGTACGATCGTGTGACACACGGTTGGTACAGAGTAATTAACATACTCTCCTAGTGATGGTTAGGATACAGTTTTCTAACTAAATTATTACAATGTATTTTATTTTTATGATATACTTGCTATCTTCCTTTCCTGTGTGTTTTTTCCCTACTTAATTTTTGTATGTTATATCCATATTTTTCTGTCAAAATAACTATTATTCAACTCCGAAAAGTATTTTTACTGTTGATGATCGTATGTTCTGTAACATTCCTCAGGCTCATTTATATATATATATATATATATATATATATATATATATATATATATATATATATATATATATATATATATATATATATATATATATATATATATATATATATATATATATATAGAGAGAGAGAGAGAGAGAGAGAGAGAGAGAGAGAGAGAGAGAGAGAGAGAGAGAGAGAGAGAGAGAGAGAGAGAGAGAGAGTTTGTTTGTGTTTATGTAATTCATGTATCTCATAACCATAGCATATGTCCCCTCAACTCTTTCTTTATTATGTAACCATATTATTATGCTAATATTTCAATATTTGCCTAATTAGATGACTTCAACGGAAACAGCCATCACTAGAAACTCCAGCGCATTATGTGAATATTACCAATGGAAAATATCTGACGTAAGCAATATTCAATCACAGCTCTCCGTTCTCCGGATTAGGAAACCATTGGGAAAGTGACAAGGTAATCATTCACACATGGTTGTCGAGCTAAAGGACTGCCAGATTAATATTGGTGATGGGCAAACAACTCATCATGACTGCGTTGTTTTATTTATCTAAATAAAAAAAAGTTGCTAAAAAAAAAAAATGCTCAATTCCTCTAATTCAAGTCTGATTACTCCATTGATGAAAGTGTTCTACGGCATATTATTAAAATCACTTTCAAACTAGTTTTATAAAATTTTGAAAAATGGTTTTTTTTGTCATTATGATTATGATAACCATCATATTTTTAGTTGCTAAATGATATTTCTCGTATTTAAACCTGATAGAAGTGCAGTTGTACGCTGTCAATACTACTTTGAAATACGTTTGATACAAATATTGAATAATGGGCTTCTCGCCGTTGTGATTAAGATAACAATTATATTTTCAGTTCTTAAATGATATCTTTTTTT
>NC_090731.1:35725753-35728253 GCF_036898095.1 Palaemon carinicauda | reverse complement strand
CCAAAAACGAGTAATGATGATCGAACCAAAGGTGATCACAACATTCAATGGAATATTTTCAAATGTCTTTCAAAGGAATATCATAGACTTTCTCTTAAAATCCAACCAATTATAGAAGAGTATTTTTCATGAGTGTCCCGATGATAACTATACCCAAAGTTTACTTAAAGGAATTGTATAACTAAACATTGATGAAATATGTAAATAATGAAAGAAGGAATGGTAGACTGATTACAGCAGTCTAAAGACACCGTCTTTTCATCAACTCTTGAGGTAAAAACTTAGTCAATAAGGAAATGTTTACAATAAGAATTTTGTTTCCCTAATGAAATAAGAAAGCAAAATAGTTGGATGAAACCAGGGTATTAAAAGTTTATTGAATTCTAGCTGGGTTTGTCAGTAACCTAATGAGGTTGGTAAGTATTTTTCTTATTCATTCCTCGAGTCTTTGAATATTTTATTTGACATATACTGAGAATAATGCTTTAATTGAGTATATGCCTAACAAAATTGATTCCAAGATTTTACCGTTTTAAAAAGGGACATATGAACGTAAATGAGTAATATTACGGTCACCAACCCGTAAAGGATAATAACAAAATAGAGTAAAATTGCGGTCGCCTGTATTTTACTGAAATATGGCAGTGATCAATATGTTTTTACGGATAATTTCTGATTTGTTTTTTCTTTTTATGTACGCAATTATTCTTTTGAAAAATATAAGTATGATTAAATCTTTGTGAATTTTCAAAATACAATTACACATTTCCATACCCAAGTAAAAGGATAGAATGTTGGTTATCGTTAGGCCTGTAGCCTCAAAATTTTGTTTGACCAATTACGTGTGAAGCAAACCGAGAGTGAACAAATCTTTGCATTCATTTGATCGTTTCTTTAATCTTTTCACTTGAAGGAATTAGAACTAATTTTCTCGCACAATTACCCTCGAGTAGTTTCAAGAATTCATTTTCTCTTGTAAAGGGATTCTGAATATTTGATACTGTTTTTTTATTTTTAATCTGGGGTCATTTCTGGAAAGAAAATAAAGTTTTGTTTAACTTTGAAATTCTTAACGCTATTGTTATAGATGTGTAATAGATTACAGCTATTAGTCTTGTTTTTCTATCTGATGGTTCCCTCCCTATATAACTATTTTTTTTCGTGCAAAAAAAAAAAAAGAATAATGTTTTTATACAGTATAAGATAGAGGTCACTTACCTTAAGAATTATTTAATCTTGCATTGTGTTGATAAAATATACATCTCTTCTGTATAAATAAAAAAACAAAGGAAATAATGATTCACAATTTATATTTTATCGTTATATCGTATTCAAACATCAATCCCGGTATCGTGTAATTCAAATTCTTTAAATCTGTACTATTCATGTTGTTAAAGTAGGTTTTTTATTTGTAGGTTTTGTTATTTAATGGTATTATTTTTTTTTTTTTTACAAATTAAAATCATATTAGAAAGAAATATGTTGGTTTTAATAGTTTGTTTCTTTTCATGACTCATTCATTGAATGTTATGTTAGTCTATCCATTCAGACGAGCATAGAAAATAATGCCATCTCGGGGTGAAGGACTCAAATATATATGCAGTTCTATAAGAGTTTTTTCCTATTGGTCTGCTTTTCCTTGAAATTCAACAAAACCTTGACTTATTGAGAAATTCTTTAAGATAATCTTTGATAATTTTGTTTTTATTATTATTATTATTATTCCATTTTACCTTGTTTCCATTATTGTACTCCTGTCTGGTCTTCAACTGCATATTATCTTAATTTGTTTTACAGAACTAGGGTTTATTAGATTTCTTTATCCTGATCTAGATATTAATCTCTGGCACTGTAGTTCAGTTAGTTTTTTATGCAGGTTGCGAAAGATTTTCATAATTCTAACCATCTTTTACAATCATATCTTCCCAAACTGTACCATATTGTACGTAGGACTAGGGCATGTAGTTAATTCTAATAGTCATTCCTTGGCTATCATAAGGCTCAATTCTACACAGTATTGTAGATTTTTTATTCCTGTTATGACCAGATTGTAGAATGATCTTCCTAATCAGGAAGTTTAATGGTTGGAACTACAAAGGTTCAAACTGCTTTATGTATGTCAAATTAATTTTAAGATTGTTACTGATCTTAAGATGTTTATGTTCTTTATTAATTTCTTATCATAAACTTATCCGTTTCTTATTTCCTTTCGTCACTGGACTATTTATCCATGTTGGAGCTCTTGTGGTCAGAGCATCTTGCTTTTCCGACTAGGTTTGTAGCTCAGTTAATAATAATAATAATAATAATAATAATAATAATAATAATAATAATAATAATAATAATAATAATAATATTAATAATTTGTACCATTTGGATCAGTGTATTATAAAAGTTCTGTATAGGTAAGGGCTGACGATGACTCAGCAGGTAGACCTATAGACTCCCCTACAACTCCCATCCTTAGCATACAAGGATAATGAGGGTGCAGACACGACAA
>NC_090731.1:35710753-35713253 GCF_036898095.1 Palaemon carinicauda | reverse complement strand
AGTTATCTTGAATATATTTTAACTGAGATTAGATATGATTCCATATTTTTTATTAGTGATTATATTTCAGACCCTTTTTCTGGTCGCTCATGGAATCACTTGATGGATTTTATGAAAGATATCAACTTGAATGCTTTGATGTGTGTGCTCCGGATGACTCTACTTTCACATTTTTGTCCTTTGGGGGTAGCTATACCAAATGGTTAGACCATATAGTTGGGAGAAAGGAAAATGATACCTATGTGAAGAATATCAGAGTATTGTATGATATAATTGGTTCGGACCATTTGCCAGTAGAAGCTGAAGTGGTTGTTGATGCTGGAAGTCCTTGTACACCATCATATTTAGGTCCTGAAGACGGAAAAATTGGGTACTATGTTGACTGGGATAAACTTTCTTCAAATGAACTTTGCCTTATTGGAGCAAATGTGATGTCTAGAGTGGGTAGCTTTGTAAATAATGCATCATTTTACTGCTGTTCTTTGAGTTGTAGCGATTGTAAACATCTCAGGGAAATTGATTGTTTTTACTCTGCACTTGCAATGTCTGTAAAAGAGGAAAGCTCTCTTTACTCAAGGGCAATAAAGAGAAAATGTAAATATAAAGTGATACCTGGATGGAATCGTAATGTAAAATGTAAATACAAAACTGCCAGATGGAATATTTAAAGTGGTTGCGGTCAGGAAAAATACATGCGGGCCCAGATTTCGATCAAATGAGGGGAAGTCGCAAAACATTCAAAGAGGCATTAAATGAATGTAAGAGAAATGAATTTGCTGAGAGGTGATTCAAGAAAAATTTAAGGACAAAGATATGAAACAATTCTGGGGGGAATGTAGGGAAAAAAAATAACAAAGCGAAACAATCATAAATAATTGATGGGAAAATAATATAGAAAATATAATACAGATTTTTAATAATAAATTTCTATCGTTTGATTTAAACAGTTCAAATGAACTCCCAGAAAATGAGCTACTATTGAAATTGAAGGAATATTGGATAAAATAACAGAAAATTCAACATTAAGATATCAATAGATACGTAAGAAAGGTTGATTAAAAACTTAAAAATGGAATTGGTCATGACGGAATTCATGCTATTTTATTGAAAGGGGGTAGTGATCAGTTTTTGAATTTGTTGTATGATTTTATGAACGCCCGTTATGGTCATTGTTACTTCCCTCCGGAATTACTTGGCGGGGATATTAATCCTACAATAAAGGACCTAAAAGGAAATGTTTCTGAATCATTGAACTACCGTCCGGTGATGCAGTCGTCACTTATCTTAAAACTCTTTGAAATGCATCTTTTAGATGTTATGGAAGAAAAAATCAGTTTTAATTCATTGCAGTTTGGGTTTAAGAAGGGAACTTCCACTAGTGATGCATGCTTACTTTTTAAGGAAATAATAAACAGATATACAAGAATGGGTGATAAAGCTTTTGGCCTGTTCATCGACCTCTCTAGGGCTTTTGATACTGTTAATCATTTCTTGTTGGGTGATATAATGATTAAAAGAAATGTACCACCAGATATTGTTCTCCTCCTGAAATTACCTTAGAAACCAGAGAGCACGATTTTTATGGAATGGGAATAAAGGGAAATATTTTTTATATAGATAATGGTGTTAGACAGGGAGGTATACTTTCTCCTTTTCTATTTAAATTATATATTGACCATATATTTGAAGAAACTGTAAAAATAGATAAAGGATGCATATTGGGTGTATTACGAGTGAACATCATAGCCTATGCTGATGACATTGTTTTGTTGGCTTATACCAAAGATAATCTAAGCCTATCATATGATAATTTAAAAAGAAAAAATGAGAAGGTGTAACTAATCATAAACACAAATAAAACAAAATGTATGATATTCAAAAGGGCTGGTTTGGCTTCAAACCCAGTGAAGGTAACTCTTGGAGATGATGAGTTGGAAGTAGTAGAGGGTTATAAATATTTAGGGTTTTCACATTGGAAATGACTTAATGGATATTTCGGATGTCAAAGTCAGGCTAAATTCTTTTTATTCTAAATTTAATTGACTTTTTCGAAATTTTAATAATACATCTATTGAAGTGTTTTTATACCTATTTAATTCTTATTGTAATCCTGATTATGGACTATCTGTTTGGAATATTGGCAAAATATTCAGAAAGCAGATTTTTAAAGGGTTTGAAGTAGCTTATGGTAAAAGCATTACAGAAGATGGTTGGGCTGCCTATATGTGCAAGTAGTAGTGATGTGGCTGATATGTGCAATAAGCTATTATTAAGACCTCATGTTTTGTATGTGCAAGCCAGGTATTTTAAAAGAGACTTTTTAAAACTTCAAATCATATTCTTCGACTTGGTATGAGTTTTCTACGAGACGGTGAGATTTTTTGTTCATTGTTAACTTGCCTTGGAGGAGTGTATGGTGTTGATATTTTTGAAAATGACATTGATTGTATAGGGTCTCGTCTTCACTGGGTGCAGAGGCATGATGCTCGCTCGGGAACTG
>NC_090731.1:35683253-35695753 GCF_036898095.1 Palaemon carinicauda | reverse complement strand
AATATACCAAAATATCACAAATTCTATAGGGAACAAGAATATATATAGATAGGGCAGCTTACGCTTCGGATATGTCCACAAAATGGCCGCCAACCACACTGACTCAGACTCCCTAATCTGCCACTTGAAATGTAGGAAGGGTATGTCAATTTCAAGGTGTTATTTACTAATCTAATTATTATTGGATATGCATAAAAAATTGTATGGTGGGTTGCTGGATAATTGTCGATTATTTTACGACTATAAAATTAAAATTCTGACCCAAAAAAAATTTTTTGAAGGGAAATAAAATCGAAAAAAAAATGTAAAACAATATAATATTTTAGCTAGAAAAATTTGATATTCAATCAAAATAGAAGTAAACAAAATTTTCCGACAAATAAACATCTAGAGGAATCATTACTCTGTGATAGTTCCTTAGTACGTAGTAATTTTGAAAGATTTGGGAAAAAACGAAAAAATGGCAATAGCCGGAAAATCGAACACATACCTATATATACGCCATATCTGGCTAAAAAAAAGATAGGCATGGGTAGCCTGATCATCTAGAAACACTTTCCAACACTATAAAAATATAAGTTTTGCGACACTACTTGCCAATTCCTTACGGTAACATGACTAAGCAAAAAAATGCAAAACAAATAAAAAGGGGCACTCGCGGAAAAATGGCTAACATTCTAATATACGGCATTTCAGAAAAAAAAAAAATTCAGCCACGTGCTAGGCAAACCATCAAGGCACATTTTCCGACAAATAAACATCTAAATGAATCATTACTCTGTGATAGTTCCTTAGTACGTAGTAATTTTGAAAGAAATGGGAAAAAACGAAAAAATGGCAATCACAGGAAAATCGAACACATACCTATATATACGCCATATCTGGCTAAAAAAAAAAAGATAGGTATGGGTAGCCAGATCATCTAGAAACACTTTCCAACACTATAAAATTATAAGTTTTGCGACACTACTTGCCAATTCCTTACGGTAACATGACTAAGCAAAAAAATGCAAAACATATAAAAAGGGGCACTCGTGGAAAAATGGCCATTCTAATATATGGCATTTCATAAAAAAAATTTCAGCCACGTGCTAGGCAAACCATCAAGGCACATTCTCCGACAAATAAACATATAAATGAATCATTACTCTGTGATAGTTCCTTAGTACGTAGTAATTTTGAAAGAAATGGGAAAAAACGAAAAAAATGGCAATCACAGGAAAATAAAACACATACTTATATATACGCCATATCTGGCTAAAAAAAAAATAGGCATGGGTAGCCAGATCATCTAGAAACACTTTTTGCGACACTACTTGCCAATTCCTTACGGTAACCTGACTAAGCAAAAAAATGCAAAACAAATAAAAAGGGGCACTCGCGGAAAAATGCCCAACATTCTAATATACGGCATCTCAGATAAAAAAAAAGACATGCTCGTGTTAGCCCAACCATCAAGGCACACTTTCTAACACATAAACATGAAAAAAAAATCAATAATATACGGCAATTCCTTACTACGTAGTAAATTTTTACAAATATTGAAAAAAAAACAGAAATTGGCAACCGCAGTTAAATACCCAATATACCAATAACTACGTCGTATCTGACAAAAACAAAATCACGCATGGGTAGCCAGATCATCTAGACACACTTTCCAACACTAAAAAAGCAAAAGTTTTACGAAACTATTTGGCAATATCATACGGAAAAATGACTTGGCAAAAAAATGAGAAAAAATGAAAAAGGGGCACTCGCGGTAAAATGCCCGACATTCTAATATACGGTATCTCAGATAAAAAAAAAGACATGCACGTGTTAGCCCAACCATCAAGGCACACTTTCTAACACATAAACATGAAAAAAAAATCAATAATATACGGCAATTCCTTACTACGTAGTAATTTTTACAAATATTGAAAAAAAAACAGAAATTGGTAACCGCAGTTAAATACCCAATATACCAATAACTACGTCGTATCTGACAAAAACAAAGTCACGCATGGGTAGCCAGATCATCTAGACACACTTTCCAACACTAAACAAGCAAAAGTTTTACGACACTATTTGGCAATATCTTACGGAAAAATGACTTGGCAAAAAAATGAAAAAAAATGAAAAAGGGGCACTCGCGGTAAAATGGTCCTCGTGGTGATGAACGATATTTTAACTAGAAAAAAAATCATGCACATGGTAGCCAAACAATCCACCAAGACTTTCCACAACTGATAACCTATACAAGTAGCACCATTCTACGACAATTTCATAATACGTAATAACTTTGATAATTAGGCAAACTACCTTAGAAGGGTAAACTCGGTCGCGCTCGACCCCGACGCGTCTCAGAAATCGGGGAAGGAGTACAGCTACAGAAATGCACATCTGGACACTACTAGAGCGTGTAGGGGAGACACCTCCTGCAGGTCGATCACCCACAAATTCAGTCACGGGGGTGAGTCACGTGAGAAAAACCTGTTTTTTTTTTTACGCTCGGGGTCGCGAACGACCCACCGTACCTATCCAGGGTTAATGTGGGTAAGGGTTAGGTTGGGTAGGGAATGTTGGGCGTTTGTCAGTGCGTATGGGCCAGGTAGTGAGAAAAGTGAAGAAGAGCGGAATGAGTTCTGGAATGAATTAACTAGGTGTGTAAAAGGACTGGGTAGAAGGAATTATGTAGTTGTATTGGGTGACTTAAATGCTAGAGTGGGCGCTGGAGAGGTAGAAGGTGTCATTGGGAAGTATGGTGTACCAGGTGAAAATGAGAGTGGTGAGAGACTGGTAGATATGTGTGTTGAACAAGAGATGGTAATAAGTGTTAGCTTCTTTAAAAAGAAAGATAAGAATAAGTATACATGGGTAAGAGTGGCAAATGGAAGAGTAGTAGAAAGGGCATTAATGGATTATGTGTTGATAACTAAAAGAATGCTTGGAAGATTGAAAGACGTGCACGTGTTTAGGGGTATGGCAAACGGTATGTCTGATCATTTTCTGGTGGAAGGAAAATTAGTTGTAGCAAAAGAGTGGGGGAATAGAGTAGGTGGATGTAAAAGGAAGGTAGTGAAGGTTGAAGAGTTAATAAAACAGGGGGTAAAAAGTAAATATCAGGAAAGGTTGAAAATGGCATATGAAGAGGTGAGAGTAAGAGAAACTGGTAATTTAGAGGAGGAGTGGAAGTTAGTAAAAGAAAATTTTGTTGGGATTGCAAGTGATGTATGTGGCAAGAAGGTTGTTGGAGGCAGCATGAGGAAGGGCAGTGAATGGTGGAATGAAGGAGTGAAGGTAAAAGTGGAAGAGAAAAAGAGGGCTTTTGAAGAATGGCTGCAGAATAATAGTATAGAGAAGTATGAAAAATATAGAGAGAAAAATGTGGAAGTAAAGCGAAGGTACGTGAGGCAAAGAGAGCAGCTGGCCTGAGGTGGGGTCAGGGATTGGGTCAGTCATATGAAGAGAATAAGAAGAAGTTTTGGAAAGAAGTGAAGAGAGTAAGGAAAGCTGGCGCAAGAATTGAAGAGACAGTGAAAGATGGAAATGGAAGGTTGTTAAAAGGAGAGGAGGCAAGGAATAGGTGGGCGGAATATTTTGAAAGTTTACTGAATGTTGAGGATAATAGGGAGGCAGATATAATTGCTGTTCCAGGTGTTGAGGTGCCAGTGATGGGAGATGAGAATGAGAGAGAGATTACAATAGAGGAAGTGAGGAGAGCACTAGATGAAATGAGAGTAGGAAAAGCATCTGGTATGGATGGTGTGAAAGCTGAGAAGTTGAAGGAAGGGGGTGTGACTGTACTTGAATGGTTGGTGAGATTGTTTAATGTGTGTTTTGTGTTGTCAATGGTACCAGTAGATTGGGTTTGTGCATGTATTGTACCACTATATAAGGGTAAGGGAGATGTGCATGAGTGTTGTAATTCAAGAGGTATTAGTTTGTTGAGTGTAGTTGGAAAAGTGTATGGTAGAGTATTGATTAATAGGATTAAGGATAAAACAGAGAATGCAATCTTGGAAGTACAGGGTGGTTTTAGAAGAGGTAGGGGTTGTAGGAATCAGATTTTTACAGTTAGGCAGATATGCGAGAAATATTTAGCAAAAGGTAAGGAGTTGTATGTTGCGTTTATGGATCTGGAGAAAGCATATGATAGAGTTGATAGGGAAGCAATGTGGAATGTGATGAGGTTATATGGAGTTGGTGGAAGGTTGTTGCAAGCAGTGAAAAGTTTCTACAAAGGTAGTAAAGCATGTGTTAGAATAGGAAATGAAGTGAGTGATTGGTTTCCGGTGAGAGTGGGGCTGAGACAGGGATGTGTGATGTCGCCGTGGTTGTTTAACTTGTATGTTGATGGAGTGGTGAGAGAGGTGAATGCTCGAGTGCTTGGACGAGGATTAAAACGGGTAGGCGAAAATGACCATGAATGGGAGGTAAATCAGTTGTTGTTTGCGTATGATACTGTACTGGTAGCAGACACAGAAGAGAAGCTTGACCGACTAGTGACAGAATTTGGAAGGGTGTGTGAGAGAAGGAAGTTGAGAGTTAATGTGGGTAAGAGTAAGGTTATGAGATGTACGAGAAGGGAAGGTGGTGCAAGGTTGAATGTCATGTTGAATGGAGAGTTACTTGAGGAGGTGGATCAGTTTAAGTACTTGGGGTCTGTTGTTGCAGCAAATGGTGGAGTGGAAGCAGATGTACGTCAGAGAGTGAATGAGGGTTGCAAAGTGTTGGGGGCAGTTAAGGGAGTAGTAAAAAATAGAGGGTTGAGCATGAATGTAAAGAGAGTTCTATATGAGAAAGTGATTGTACCAACTGTGATGTATGGATCCGAGTTGTAGGGAATGAAAGTGATGGAGAGACAGAAATTGAATGTGTTTGAGATGAAGTGTCTAAGGAGTATGGCTGGTGTATCTCGAGTAGATAGGGTTAGGAACGAAGTGGTGAGGGAGAGAACGGGTGTAAGAAATGAGTTAGCGGCTAGAGTGGATATGAATGTGTTGAGGTGGTTTGGCCATGTTGAGCGAATGGAAAATGGTTGTCTGCTAAAGAAGGTGATGAATGCAAGAGTTGATGGGAGAAGTACAAGAGGAAGGCCAAGGTTTGGGTGGATGGATGGTGTGAAGAAAGCTCTGGGTGATAGGAGGATAGATGTGAGAGAGGCAAGAGAGCGTGCTAGAAATAGGAATGAATGGAGAGCGATTGTGACGCAGTTCCAGTAGGCCCTGCTGCTTCCTCTGGTGCCTTAGATGACCGCGGAGGTAGCAGCAGTAGGGGACTCAGCATTATGAAGCTTCATCTGTGGGGAAATGTGGGAGGTTGGGCTGTGGCACCCTAGCAGTACCAGCTGAACTCGGTTGGGTCCCTGGTTAGGCGGAAGGAACGTAGAGAGTAGAGGTCCCCTTTTTTTGTTTTGTTTCTTTGTTGGTGTCGGCTACCCCCCTAAATTGGGGGAAGTGCCTGGGTATATGTATGTATGTATATATATATATATATATATATATATATATATATATATATATATATATATATATATATATATATAATATATATATATATATATATATATATATATATATATATATATATATATATATATATGTATATAAATATATATATATATATGTATCTTGATGATACATTTATGAATACTTTTCAGTCACACGTAACAAATCTGTCTACATAATAATTTTCAGTGAGAGAGAGAGAGAGAGAGAGAGAGAGAGAGAGAGAGAGAGAGAGAGAGAGAGAGAGAGAGAGAGAGAGAGTTAAAATGTTTTGAGGAAGGATAGAAAATGTTATCAAAATCACCCTGAATTAAAAAAACAGGTATATATATATATATATATATATATATATATATATATATATATATATATATATATATATATATATATATATATATATATATATGTATGTATGTATGTATTTATCACCATTCAAAATCTACTTATTATCCTCAATCCGATGAAAATGGGATACGTATTTCTTAATAATTTCAGTACACCGATAGTTATGGAACTGGATATGGAGACAAATGTGTTCTCAGCCTTCATATTTCGTTTTGGAAGAACTTGAGTACTTTTTGAAATTTAGATTTACCGATACTTCAAGTAATAGAAACTGACTATTGATTTATTCAACATATAAATGTATTGACAAAATTATCTTAAAACACCACAATCAACGTTGCATTTTTTCGGGGTTGTGGTAGCCTATTGGATACGTCCTTGCCTGACAATCTGCTGGAGTGGGGTTCGGGATCCCCTTCAATTCGATATGAAGTCCATTCTGGCTTGCCTTCTAAAAAAATTGTGACCACTAATATTGTCCCATCCGTGCCATTCATCTTGTTGACCCTAGAAGATATACATTTGTGTTAAACTCCTTACTACAATCATAAATAAGGTATAATTTAGAGCAATGGTGTAGTAATAAAAGCAGATGCTATTTACACTTATTAAGTTCTACCGTTTAAGAGATCTAATTGTTATTAATGTCAAATTAGTGCGTATTATAATCAAGTCAACATTGATACCTTCTACACGTTTGACTTTATTGTGCATATGTGATTCTTATTCTTCTTCTTCTTCTTCTTCTTCTTCTTCTTCTTCTTCTTCTTCTTCTTCTTCTTCTATCAGGATTTCCTTTTTCATCTTTTTCTATCTTGCGCCTCTGCTTTAATTACCTTCTCTTTCAAGTCCTCCCCTACACAGTCCCTTCATTTTCTTCTCGGTCTTCTCCTTCTTCTTCTAACTTTAACTTCCATTTCCATAGTCAGCTTCCCCACACATGATCCTCCTCCCTCCTCAGAAGATGTCCGTACCATTTAAATCTTCCTTTTTGCACTCTCCTGGAAATATTAAATTCTCTGGTTTTCAATAAGTTTGTAATTGTTTTTACCGTTTTTAAAACCGTGGGAGTGCTACACCGGTGTGAAGATATAAATTCGATTGTTTTCATTAGTATTTTTTTCATCTTCTATTTGTATCCTTAAAAAATATTTCTTATAGTTCTAGTTAGTATTAAGTTCTTCACTTGATATTCAATTGATATTTAAATCCAGAATTCTTTTTATATGTTATTGTCCTTTATTTACAATTTGGATTTACTGATATATTATATTTCCTCAAAGTTCTTGATTGATAAATCTATTTAGGAAGTCATGCATTTTCCATTTTGTGATTTTGTAGAATAACGTACATACTCTATTTTATTCTAATTTGGTTTTTCTTTTAAAGTAAAAAAATTCAACAAATTATTAAAACAAATCTATCCATTACCTTTAGTAAAGTTGGAAAATAAGGAAATAACTTCAGAATAAAAACATATCATATGTTATTTTTATCTTTGTGATATTGTTGAAAACATATATTCCCTTTAAAAAAATTAAAGGCGAGATACAATTTTAGAGGTAGAACTTTCAAACACACGAGAATATATAGACGCCCTCACGAAAAGACAAACAACATTCTCTCAAATTTCTGCTATATGGTAGGTTATGTTCTATTTCTGCATCATATCAGTGTGTATGAGGGTTAAGTTAGATTAGATTAGGTTAGGTTAGGTAGGATAGGTTAGGTTACATGGACGTGTGAGTTTAGGAAAAAGGATGAAGGAGTAATGAAAGTTGGCTGTTGGCCATTTGACTTGATTTCATAACTTCATAGTCTAGAGGCCATTTTCATAACAGTTATTGAATTATTTGGTCTGATGTATCCTAGCTTCTACATAGTTACATTACCACTATGTGAAAAGAAACCAATTGCTTCTTGAAAAAAAATATATTCTTTAATATTTCATATTTGGGGTCCCACACTTTTAAGATAAGAAATAATTGCAATAGAATTGTGCGTGGACTTTAAAGACTGGGTCTCAGATTGTCTTTCTTCGGGTGTCATATACAAATATAAGTCTGATCGCTGTAATACATCATATATTGGGAGAAAGGGAGGGACATTACCGTGCAAGATTGTCTGAGCACCTCGGTCGTTCACCTATAGGACGGGTATTTATATGACAAAACCACCCCATCTCAGCGATCAGAGACCATTCCCTGAGTGAACACCTCACAATGTCGAAGGATAATTTTTCCATCTGGGCCACTTCGCAGAGTAGCCTCAACGTTGTGATAATGGAGGCAATATTTCAACACCAACTTAAACCAAACCTGGGCTGAACGACGTATGACGTAACTTATGTTTAATTTTAATTTACTTGAGTTTGTGGCGCTAGCGCTTTGATCTTTTATTGTGTATTCAGATTAATTTTATAGTTTTAAGTTATTCTTATTTATATTTCATAAAGTTTTAGTGTTCATTTTAAATTTTCATTATAAATATTTATGTTTTAACTTGTACATTGTTCTCTACATTTTAGACTCGGATGATGGAAATAAGGTTTCCGAAAGCTTAGTAATAAACATATATATCATAACTATGGTACTATTATTCATATACATATATATGTGTATATATATATATATATATATATATATATATATATATATATATATATATATATATATATATATATATATATATATATATATATATATATATATATATATATATATATATATATATATATATATATATGCGTAAAAATCACAGGAAAACGTGATGCTCAGATGCAGAAGAACTACAGGGAAAATGAAAATACGGAATATACACTTAAGTCCTGACTATATATATATATATATATATATATATATATATATATATATATATATATATATATATATATATGTGTGTGTGTGTGTGTGTGTGTGTGTGTGTGATTTAAAATGTCACTCCGGTATTTTCAACATCTATAAAATATTATGAATAGCAAATGTTTGCATTCCTTTTATGACATATTCGAGTACAATTTGTACATAATGGGATAGCGACTGACTTAGCATTATCCTCTAGTCTAGTATAATTCGTTCACAAACAAATAGGTTGAAAAATGTCTATTCAATTACATAGGTTAAGTTCTCATTAGGCATATTACTTGCTGTTATTGAATTATGGCTTAATTGAGTTTAATAGAAAGTTTGATGAATTTGAACCTTATTTATAAAGCCCCAGAATAATATACCTTAAGACTCTTCTCTTGATTCTTGTATTTGACATATGTACATAATTATACGTCATAAAAATATAGAAAAAAAAAATCTCATTATCATTATATAAGTATTTCACTTTCGGGAGTTTCTAATGATAAGGAACATTTGGATTTTTATCATTA
Organism: Palaemon carinicauda; assembly: GCF_036898095.1. NCBI lineage: Eukaryota > Metazoa > Arthropoda > Malacostraca > Decapoda > Palaemonidae > Palaemon > Palaemon carinicauda. The sequence continues at coordinate 35,686,540 of NC_090731.1, read as the reverse complement.
TGTAAATTCACTGAGCTTGAAAATATGTATTCAAACCTATTATAATCAATTTTACGAAATATTGTACAGAAAATAATATTGTTATTTACTTAAGAAGACCACGGTAGTACCATGAATTTTCTTGGGAATAACAAAGTTAGTTCTATTATTTCTTAATAAGATTAATGATACAAATAATCATGATATTATTATTATTATTATTATTATTATTATTATTATTATTATTATTATTATTATTATTATTATTTGCTATGCTACAACCATAGTTGAAAAAGTGGGATGCTATATGCCACAGGGCTCCAACAGTGAAAAGTGCCCAGTGAGGAAAGGAAATAAGGAAATAAATAGAAGCGTCCCCATGTATACCAAAGCTAGTTAATCTTCAATGGTATATAGTATTTAATCCTCCATATTCTTTCTTAATTTCTCTTGATATTTATGACTAGTAATAACAATCCAATCGAGTTACGTAACTTTTACGTATGTGTGTTAACAATCCAACCGTGTTACATAACATTTTCGTCCCTTAATGTTTCTTTTGCGAGAGATTTCCTTCAAACATATCCAATCAATGCTATTTACAACACTCAAACGACGAACGGTGATTGGAGCGTTTATTGAAAACAGTATCGTTGATTTATATTAAAAAAAACATTCACGAACAAAGGACGTATGAATAGAGACAATGCAGCTTGGAGCGGATTTTGATGGGTTTGATTGTGACTCAGAAAGAGGAGTTGCACATGATTTCAGTCTTGCATTGGACTATTTGGCTGATAGTTTTAATGCATTGTTAGACAGTTGCTGGAATATTTCCCCATGTATGTTTCGTTCATAATGAGTTACATATTATTTCCCCATGTCTGTTTGCTTAATATTGAGAGAGAGAGAGAGAGAGAGAGAGAGAGAGAGAGAGAGAGAGAGAGAGAGAGAGAGAGAGAGAGAGAGATGCTTTGGAATAACTCCGTTTGACATTAAAAGCTTGTGCCAGAGTAGTTCCTGCATTTTCTTTAAATTTTGTATAAATTATTTTAATTTTGTTTGATTCATTTATCAAATTAACGATAATATCAATACCGGAAGAAAGACAGGGTCTCAAAACCATTGAACTTGGGAGGGAAAGAAACCTTCCGAGAATCATTGAGGTTCTTTTACCCTTTTCGATGGCCTGCATTTATGTATTTATATCAGCTACCAGTGATTACTGTGAATTCACTAAATAGATTCTTGATTTAAGAAATACATGATGATTTGCGTTATTCACTCTTATAAATTTGCATTAAAACAACAGCATCTGATAACATTTATTCCAGGATTTTTACCATATTAAAAGCAGATATTGACGATAAGGATTGATATTACGGTCACCCCTCAGTAGAAGATAATAACAAAGTAAGGTAAAATTACGATCGCCTGTCTTTTACTGAAATACTGTTCAGAAAAGTATATTTTAACGGAGAATTTCAGATTAATATTGCGTTTGTTTTTAACACTGTTTGTTAACTAATGCTATTAAACCCTTTTACCCCCCGAGGTATTTGGAAATTTCCAACCCTTAACCCCCAAGGGGTTATTTTTCTCCCAGCACATTTTGCAGTATATATTTTTTAAATTGCTCTAAGAGCCTTAATTTTTGTCATAGGAAGGTCAGGTTGGTCTCATTCTCTTGGAAAATGACTTAATTTTCTCAAAAATTATCAAAAAATATGAAAAACTAATTTTTAAAGCATTTTTTTGCAAGGACGTCTTAAGGGAACAGTGACTGTTGCCTTGGTAACGTGGTGTGCCAGTGATAGACAGAGACTATCTGTTTTCTTGAACTTATTTGCCTTTCCATTCTGACTTGAAAATGAAAAAAAACAAAACAAAAAACTATTGTAATCTAAATGTGTACAATAAAAGGAAGTATATTAATACGAATTCAATTTACATAATATGCGTTTACCGGCTAGGCCCTAGAAAAATAATTCGAAAAGTCTATTTTGCCTAGGATGTACTCGATTGATTGATTGATTTCGGCCTTTCTGTCATCCCGACATTAAAGGTCATCAACGCCGATATCATTTGTTACAAATAGATTATAAAAGGAAATCCTATATAAAACCATAAAATCTAACAGGTCATCATGAAAGTCAAAGGGCTTTCAGATCAATTGTTATTGAGAGGAACTTGTACAAATTTGAGGGACGTAGTTTTTTGTATTGATAAAAGGGATGGGATTATTATTATTTATTATTATTATTATTATTATTATTATTATTATTATTATTATTATTATTATTATTATTATTATTATTATTAAATGCTAAGCTACAACCCTAGTTGGAAAAGTAGGATGCTATAGGCCCAGGGGCTCCAACAGGGAAAATAGCCCAGTGAAGAAATAAAACAAGGAAAAATAAAATATTTTAAGAATAGTAACATTAAAATAAATATTTCCTATATCGACAATAAAAACCGTCAAGATAATAAATCTGTCAACAAGTAAAACGTCAGCAACCATCAATATTGTTCCATTTGAGTTGCAAAATGAGGATTTAGAGAATTTTCTTAATATGTATGGATGAGATCACAATACCAAGTGACACTGATTGGTAAGTGGTGGCAATGTAACTGCAACATGAGGAAAGTCTTCATAACATGGAGTGGTCCTCATAATTCTGTTTTATAAACAAAGATAATACTAGGTAACATGTTAGTAGATAAGACTGTCAGAATAGTGAATTTATACGACTGTTAAGGTATAGGTAAAGGAATCAATCAAACAAAATATACGAAATAAAAAGGTATAAACTGAATGAGCGAAGATATAGATTGATTTTTGAAGAGTGTTTTTTTAGTGATATTAATATAATTCACAAATTGATATATCTACCGGCTAACCTTATTAAACATTGATGGTTTATCTGCTAAAAAAGAGTGAGAAAGCTACAAACCTTTATAAAATACAGTAAGTTACATAATATTTTAATCTAAAAATAAAATATAAAGTATATATAACCTCCTCAATATCTACATAAATATTTCAACAACATTCTGAATTCATGGATTAATGTTAAATAAGGCCCGAACAATAATATTCACTAGAATTGGATTATGAACATCAAATTTGTATCTACATCCTACTTCTAGGTTAAGCAGGATAACTTTAATACACCAAGGATAATCTGTTGATGTGTTATGTGCATCCCTTCAGGATCTAGTTTTCAAAATGAAATTGAGTCCTTGCTCGATGATGACATTTTTTCTTCATACAAAACAAGTCAAGTGAATTGTTGGGGACTTGG
>NC_090731.1:35659283-35675253 GCF_036898095.1 Palaemon carinicauda | reverse complement strand
GCTATTTACACTTATTAAGTTCTACCGTTTAAGAGATCTAATTGTTGTTAATGTCAAATTAGTACGTATTATAATCAAGTCATTGATTCTACACGTTTGACTTTATTGTGCATATGTGATTCTCCTTCTTCTTCTTCTTCGTCATCTTCGTCTTCTTCTTCTATCTGGATTTCATTTTTCATTTTTTTTCTATCTTGCGCCTCTGCTTTATTAATTACCTTCTCTTTCAAGTCCTCCCCTACACAGTCTTCGGTCTTCTCCTTCTTCTAACTTTAACTTCCATTTCCATAGTCTGCTTCCCCACATGATCCTCCTCCCTCCTCAGAAGATGTCCTTACCATTTAAATCTTTCTTTTTGCACTTTCCTAGAAATATTAAAATTTCTGGTTTTCAATACGTTTGTAACAATTTTTACCGTTTTTAAAACCGTGGGAGTGCTACACCGGTGTGAAGATATAAATTCAATTGTTTTCATTAGTATTTTTTCATCTTCTATTTGTATCTTTAAAAATAAATCTTATAGTTCTAGTTAGTATTAAGTTCTTCACTTAATATTCAATTGATATTTAAATCCAGAATTCTTTTTATATGTTATTGTCCTTTATTTACAATTTGGATTTACTGATACATCATATTTCCTCAAAGTTCTTGATTGATAAATCTATTTAGGAAGTCATGCATTTTCCATTTTGTGATTTTCTAGAATAACGTACATACTCTATTTTATTCTGATTTGGTTTTTCTTTTAAAGTAAAAAATTTCAACAAATTATTAAAACAAATCTATCCATTACCTTTAGTAAAGTTGGAAAATAAGGAAATAACTTCAGAATAAAAACATATCATATGTTATTTTTATCTTTGTGATGTTGTTGAAAACATATATTCCCTTTAAAAAAATTAAAGGCGAGATACAATTTTAGAGGTAGAACATTCAAACACTCGAGAATATATAGACGCCCTCACGAAAAGACAAACAACATTCTCTCAAATTTCTGCTACATGGTAGGTTATGTTCTATTTCTCCATCATTTCAGTGTGTATTAGGGTTAAGTTAGATTAGATTAGGTTAGGTTAGGTAGGATAGGTTAGGTTACATGGACGTGTGAGTTTAGGAATAAGGATGAAGGAGTAATGAAAGTTGGCTTTTGGTCATTTGACTTGAGTTCATAACTTCATAGTCTAGAGACCATTTTCATAAGAGCTATTGAATTTTTTGGTCTGATGTATCCTAGCTTTCACGTAGTTACATTACCACTATGTGAAAAGAAACCAATTGCTTCTCGGAAAAAAATATATTCTTTAATATTCCATATCTGGGGTCCCACACTTTTAAGATAAGAAATAATTGCAATAGAATTGTGCATGAACTTTAAAGACTGGGTCTCAGATGGTCTTCTTCGGGTGTCATATACAAATATAAGTGTGATCGCTTTAATACATCATATATTGGGAAAAGTGAGAGACATTACCGTGCAAGATTGTCTGAGCACTTCGGTCGTTCACCTATAAGACGGGTATTTATATGACAAAACCACCCCATTCGGCGATCAGAGACCATTCCTCAAGCGAACACCTCACAATGTCGAAGGATAATTTTTCCATCTGGGCCACTCTGCAGAATAGTCTCAACCTTGTGATAATGGAGGCAATATTTCAACACCAACTTGAACCAAACCTGGGCTGGACGACGTATGACGTAACTTATGTTTAGTTTTAATTTACTTGAGTTTGTGGCGCTATCGCTTTGATCTTTTATTGTGTATTCAGATTAATTTTATAGTTTTAAGTTATTCTTATTTTTATTTCATAAAGTTTTAGTGTTCATCTTAAATTTTCATTATAAATATTCATGTTTTAACTTGTACATAGTACTCTACATTTTAGACTGTGATGATGGAAATGAGTTTTCCGAAAGCTTAGTAATAAACATATATATCATAACTATGGTACTATTATTCATATATATATATATATATATATATATATATATATATATATATATATATATATATATATATATATATATATATATATATATATGTATATATATATATATATATATATATATATATATATATATATATATATATATATATATATTTGCGTGTGTGTGTGTGTGTGTGTGTGTGATTTAAAATATCACTCCGGTATTTTGAACATCTATAAAATATTATGGATAGCAAATGTTTGCATTCCTTCTATGACATATTCGAGTACAATTTGTACTTAGCATTATCCTCTAGTCTAGTATAATTCGTTCACAACAAAATAGGTCAAAAAATTTCTATTCAATTACAGGATTTAAGTTCTCATTAGACATATTACTTGCTGTTTTTGAATTATGGCTTAATTGAGTTTAATAGAAAGTTTGAGGAATAAGAACCTTATTTATAAAGCTCCAGAATAATATACCTTAAGACTCTTCTCTTGATTCTCGTATTTCACATATGTACATAATTATACGTCATAAAAATAGAGAAAAAAAATTTCATCATAGTTTTCTAAGTATTTCACATTCTGGAGTTACTAATGATAGGGAACGTTTGGACTTTTATCATTATGTAAATTCACTGAGCTTGAAAATACGTAATCAAACCTATTATAATCAATTTTACGAAGTGTTGTATAGAAAATAGTATTGTTATTCACTTAAAAACACCACGGTAGTAGCATGGATTTTCTTGGGAATAACAAAGTTAGTTCTATTATTTCTCAATAAGATTAATGATACAAATAATCATGATTATTATTATTATTATTATTATTATTATTATTATTATTATTATTATTATTATTATTATTATTATTATTATTATTATTATTATTATTATTATTATTATTTACTATGCTACAACAGTAGCTGGAAAAGTAGGATACAATAAGCCGCAGGGCTCCAAGAGTTAAAAGTGCCTGTGAGGAAAGGAAATAAGGAAATAAATAGAAGTTTCCCCATGTAAACCAAAGCTAGTTAATCTTCAATGGTATATAGTATTTAATCCTCCACATTCTTTCGTAATTTCTATTGATATTTATGACTAGTAATAACTTTTTTTCGTCGTAATGTTCCATCGAAAGAGATTTTTTACTTTTAATTTACTACATATGTGTTTTGACAATCCAACCGAGTTACGTAACTTTTATGATTGTGTGTTAACAATCCAACCGATTCACGTAACGTTTACGTATATATGTTAACAATCCAACCAAGTTACGTAATTTTTACGTATTTGTGTAAACAATCAAACCGATTCACACAACTTTTACGTATGTGTGTTAGCAATCCAACCGCGTCATGTAACGTTTACGTATGTTTGTTAACAATCCAACAGAGTTACGTAACTCTTACGTATGTGTGTTAACAATCCAACCAAGTCACATAACATTTACGTATGTATGTTAACAATCCCATCAAGTTACGTAACTCTTAGGTATGTGTGTTAACAATTCAACCGAGTCACATAACCTTTACGTATGTGTGTTAACAATCCAACCGTGTTACATAACATTTTCGTCCCTTAATGTTTCTTTTGCGGGCGATTTCCTTCAAACATATCCAAGCAATGCCATTTACAAAACTCAAGCGACGAACGTTGATTGGAGCGTTTATTGAAAACAGTATCGTTGATTTATATTTAAAAAACATTCACGAACGAAGAGACAATCAGCTTGGAGCGGATTTTGATGGATTTGATTGTGATTCGGAAAGAGGAGTTGCACATGATTTCAGTCGTGCATTGCACTAATTGGCTGATAGCTTTAATGCGTTAGACAGTTACTGGAATATTTGCCCATGTTTGTTTTCTTATATATATATATATATATATATATATATATATATATATATATATATATATATATATATATATATATATATATATATATATATATATATATATGCTTTCGTGTTATTTCAACACATTTTCGAGGTACAATGCTAAAAACACAGAGAACATCAAAGAAAGTAAACATTAAAAAACTGAAAAAATTGAAAACAAGTATTCAAAGTCCGGTTAAAACTAGTACAGCAGATACAGAACAGTTCAACAGGTGATTAAAAAGACACAATCTTACAAATCTCGTTAATAACAAATGGGTCCAGTTTGTACATACCCTGGCTTACATTCATTAAGTCACTGTGATATTTGATAAAAGCAGATTCAATTATATTTCTACGAGTTATATTATTACAATATAAAACAATTTTTGCCCCTTCCCAATGAATCATGTGAATAAAATTATTAATATGTAAAAACAAAGCATTCGAGATTTGTCCCGTTCTCACACTATATTTATGTTGTTTAATTCTGATGTCCAGTCCCTTCCCAGATTGTCCGAGATAAAAACACTTGCAGGTCATGCAAGGAACCCCGTAAATGCAGCCCTGAGAAACTTTGGGAGAATTCCTTATTAGTATGCTTTTCAGTGTATTTGAAAATTAAAAAACAACATTGATATTAAAATTCTTGCAAAAACTCGGAATCCTCCGTAAGAGATCATTATATGGTAAAACGAGCACATTATGATTATTAAAACCCATTCTCGGAGTTGCAGAATAAAAAGTTCTTTGTGCTTTTTTTTTTTAAAGCACATTCAATAAGATATTTAGGGTATCTCAATTTTTCTGATATGTTGAAGATATTCTCAAACTCTTCCTGAAGAAATTCCGGGCTGCAGATACGTAAGGCTCTTAAAAACATAGAAGAAAAAGTAGCCTTCTTAACTTGATTACTATGGTTGGAATAATAGTGAATATATGAATTTACGTTAGTAGGTTTTCTATACACTGAATATTTGAAGCCATTTAGAGTACGGTGAACATTTACATCCAAAAATGAAAGAGAACCATCACGTTCTTCTTCACAAGTGAAATTAATGGAAGGTACCAAATTGTTCAGTTCAAAGAGAAATGCATTTACATTTTCGGTTAGAGGCCATATGCAAAAAATATCATCAACATACCTAAACCACAAAACATCATAAGGCAAAATATTAGGTAAAAATCTTGTTTCAAAATACTCCATATATAAATTACTTTAAACAGGTGAAAGAGGATTTCCCATTGCCATACCAAACTTTTGTGTATAGAATTTGTCATCAAAAGTAAAAACAGAATCACAAATGCAGAGTTCAACCAGTTCTAAAACATTATGAGTGGACAAGGGTAAATCATAATTGTCTAAACATTCAGCTAAATATTCGAGCAAGTCATCTATAGGTACTTTTGTAAACAGAGAAACAACATCAAAACTAATCATTTTAAACTTAAAATTAATAGTTGCGCTAACTAGTTTTTCTATCAGATCTACATTATGTTTGATATTAGAATTCGAAATACTTCCTACCAAAGGTGAAAGAATCTTAACCAGCCTTTTTGAAAGCTTGTAAGTACATGACCCAACAGAACTGATAATTGGTCTAATGGGGTTACCAGGTTTATGTGTTTTAACAAGACCATACAAATAAGGTAAAGTTGGAGATATTGTTACAAATTGTTTAATCAAATCTTTATTATTTTTTAAGATACTTTTGACCTTCTTATTAAAATGAGAAAGCACACGTTCAGATGGATTTGATGTCAGTAGATCATAGGTATTAACATCACTCAGCAGTAAGTACAGTTTATCTTTGTAATCTTATTTATTTAGTATAACCAAGGCGCTAGACTTATCAGCTTTCGTGAATGACGAACTTCATTTCATGTGCACAATAAAAGGAAGTATATTAATATGAATTCAATTAGCATAATGTGTTCACCTGCTACGCCCGAGTAAAATAATTGGTAAATTCGATCTTGCCAAGGATGTACTCTATTGATTGATTGATTTCGCCCATTCTGTCATCCCGCCATTAAAGGTCATCAACGCCGATATCATTTGTTACAAATGAATTATAAAAGGAAAAGCTATATAAAACCATAAAATCCAACAGGTTATCATGAAAGTTAAATGGCTTTCAGATAAATTGTTATTGAGAGAAACTTGTACAATTATGATGGACGTAGTTTTTGTACTGATAAAAGGGATGGGATTATTATTATCATTATTATTATTATTATTATTATTATTATTATTATTATTATTATTATTATTATTAAATGCTAAGCTACAACCCTAGTTGGAAAAGCAGGATGCTATAAGCGTGCGGGCCCCAACAGGGAAAATAGCCCAGTGAGGAAATGAAACAAGGAAAAATAAAATATTTTAAGAATAGTAACATTAAAATAAATATTTCCTATATAAACAATAAAAACTGTTAATATAATGAATCTGTCAACAAGTAAAACGTCTTCAACCGTAAATATTGTTCCATTTGAGTTGCAAAATAAGAATTTAGAAAATTTTCTTAGTATGTAGGATGAGTTCACGATACCAAACCAAGTGACACTGACTGGTAAGTGGTGGCCATGTAACTGCAACATGAGGAAAGTCTTCATAACAGGGAGTGTTCCTCATAATTCTTTTTTTATAAAGAAAGATAATACTAGGAAACATGTTAGTAGATAAGACTGTCAGAATAGGGAATTTATACGACTGTTTAGATATAAGTTAAGGAAATAATCGAACAAAAAATAGGAAAAAAAAAAGAGGTGTAAACTGATTGAGCAAAGATATAGTTTGATTTTTGAGGAGTGTTTTTTAGGGATATTAGAATAATTCACAAATTGATATATCTAACTGCTGACCTTATTAAACATTGATGGTTTATCTGCTAAAAAAAGACAGAGGAAGATACAAACCTTTATAAAATACAGTAAGGTACATATTATTTTAATCTAAAAATAAAATATAAAGTATATATAACCTCCACATTATTTACTTAAATATTTCAATAATATTCTGAATCTAAGGATTAATGTTAAATGAGTCACGACGAAAAATGTTGATGAGAATTTTAAGTATCGACATCAAATGTGTATCTACATCCTACTTCTAGGTTAAGAAGGATAGCGTTAATACACCAAGGATATTCTGTTGATGTGTTTTCTGCATCCCTTCAGAATCTATTTTTGAAAATTAAATAGAGTCATTGCTCGATGATATATATATCTTTTTTTTTTCATACAAAATGAGTCAAGTGAATTGATAATTGTTGGAGACAATATGTTCATAACAGGATAAATAAAGACAAGGATTGACGTATATATATATATATATATATATATATATATATATATATATATATATATATATATATATATATATATATATATATATATATATATATATATATATTATATATATATATATATATATATATATATATATATATATATATATATATATATATATATATGATATGCATATATATACATATATACATATATATACCGTATATATATATATATATATATATATATATATATATATATATATATATATGCATATATATACATATATATATGTATACACATTATATGTATATATATACATATATAATGAATACATATATATATATATATAATATATATATATATATATATATATATATATATATATATATATATATATATATATATATATATATATATATATATATATACATATATATATATATATATATATATATATATATATATATATATATATATATATATAATATTTATACTCGTTCTCATATTACTAAATCTACAGGTATAAAATAGTTTAATGTTTCATGGTTAGATACGATAATAGATTAATGGAGATAATGTAGAAGAAGATACCAGGCATAGTACCTGTATCCATTTCAAGCCATTCCTCTATCTTTGTAGCCCAATAACCTAACAATATTTTCGAATTTGATAAAATATTGCAAACTGCATTATTAACTTTCAGACAACTCTAGTGTGAAAGATCTTGATATTTTTGGGGAGGTATTGCGATATAAATACGGAAATATTCAATCATTTTTGTGTCGGTGGGGAGACTGAGTAAAGGTATAATTTGAAATTTTCTACCTGGTGGTAAATGAAATGAAAAGAGGAGTAGGTATTTTAGGTTAAATATCCTTGAAAAATAATTCATGATATCAATATTAATAATTTTTGAGCAGTGCTGTATATTGACAAAGAAATCTCTCTCTCTCTCTCTCTCTCTCTCTCTCTCTCTCTCTCTCTCTCTCTCTCTCTCTCTCTCTCTCTCTCTCTCTCTCTCTATATATATATATATATATATATATATATATATATATATATATATATATATATATATATATATATATATATACATATATATATATATATATATATATATATATATATATATATATATATATATATATATATATATATATAAAGTAAAATAAGTAACTTGTCCGTTTTCTGTCACTGTCACTAAAGAAAAATTACTTGTTATGTCAGAGTACCTTTTTTAAACCCACTTCCTCCTTTTCCCAGTTGAATGGGGAATAAGATATAAACGACTCTCCCTTCTTATTTTTATCAGCTAACTCTGTTTTCGCTCTCCCCAATGAATGTTGTGATGCAATTTAAGTTTAGGGAGAAATGCTAAGAACGCGAAGGGTTCGGCTGAACTCTTCAAAGCGAAAGTGAGAATTCCAGTGTTTGGTGTCCGTCGCTTGATAGAAAAAAGGAACCTTTCTCTCATAGGTGACAGTTACTTTGTTGTCACCTTCCATGACGTAGACTTTTAAAAGGTCATTTACATAACATTACAAAGTAACGAAAGATATATTAAACTAAATAACATGTCTGTTTCGGGAAAAGAGATTAATAGTCAAACCTGTAAGAAATTTAATTTGCCAATACCTTTTTGAAGAAAATTAACATATCTTTGACCGTATGAGGATTATTTGGAAGTCATGTATAGTACTGTTAAATAGGATTAATACATAGTGGGCAGTGATTTGATTTGGAAGTAAGACTAGTAGAATTTCATAAATATTTTCCTATGTATAAAGACTGGCGTATATTAGAAATAACACTGATTGAATTACAATTTCTTATTTTATGTATGATGATTATCCAATATTTTTGAAAGGAATGGAAACGATAGTACTGTTACCCTACTGAGACTTCTTGGACTAAAACTGAAAAAAAAAGTAACGTCTTAAATTTCAGGAAAAAAACGAACACGGAAAATAAGTAGTAAATACACTAAACAACCAACAAAAACATTTAATTTATTTACTAGAACAGAGGGGAGAATATTCAAAGTAAAAGAAAAAAAAAGGTTGAAAACATGTATTTGTATCGATTTGAGGGAAGTACGGTAGATGGATAGAGGAGATATATATATATATATATATATATATATATATATATATATATATATATATATATATATATATATATATATATATATATATATATATATATATATATATATATATATATATATATATATATATATATATATATATATATATATATATATATATATATATGTATATATATAATTTATATATGAATATATAAACATATATATATATATATATATATATATATATATATATATATATATATATATATATATATATATATATATATAATAATGCTGAAACGTGATTCCATTCCTAGGGCCAGGGGAATGGCGGTGTATATTAGGACCGAGTACCCTGCTTCTCATAAGTCCTGCTATCAATGTGGATGTCATGAGATTCAGGTAATAAAAGTTTGTGGCAGGCATAACAACTTTTATTTGTGTTCAATCTACCGGAATCCAGACATGGATGATTCTATCTTCGATTGTCTTCTTACCATTATGGCTAAGATACAAGAAGATGATAGAAAGGCTTCGTTTGTCTTTGTTGGTGATTTTAATGCTCACCATAGGGAGTGGTTGAGTTCTATCTCTCCTACCGATCGCCATGGCTTAAGAGCTTTAGACTTTGCCTCGGAATCAGGCTGTGAGCAAATCATAAATGAAGCTACTCACAGGTCTGGTAATTGCTTGGACCTCGTATACACTGACTCCCCTGGCGTTATAACTAGTAAGGTTGGTTCTCCAGTCGGGACTTCTGATCATGCCTTGATTTCATTATTAGTGAAGACTGAGCAGCCTGTCCCTGATATATCATATTCTTGTAAAATTTATATGAAATCCCAAGCAGACTGGAATGGGATTTTACATGATCTTTTGTGCTTGAATTGGTCACAATTATATAATAGTGTAGATCCTGTTGTCCCTTTGAATGAGAATCTAGTCAACATAATGTATAGGCGTATCCCTTCTCGTGTGCTAAGGTACCGAATGAAGGACAAACAGTGGTTCAATGATGATTGTAGACGTGCTTATTTGGAGAAGCAGGAGGCCTATCACCTTTGGAAGGGTAACAGATCAGATTTGACCTGGAACAACTATACTCAGCTTCCAGCTTTTGCTCAGAGAGTTTATGCCTCAACTGAAAAGGAGTACAATTTAATCATAAAGGAAACCCTCTCTGGTACAACTCAGGAACATAAATGGTGGTCTACCCTTAAATCTGCACTCTTTGGTGTAGATGCAACAGTTCCTCCTTTACTTAAACCAGATGGCTCCGTCACTCACTGTCCAAAGGAAAAGGCAACCCTTTTGGCTGATGTTTTTGACAGTAAACAGAGTAATGAAAAACTTGAACTTCCTCATTCCTGTTTTCCTGAGGCTAAACTAATTAGTTTAGCTTTTCGATCTCGTGAGATTAAAGCTCTGTTGATGGACCTTGATGCTTATGGAGGTGTAGACCCAAATGGTATTTTTCCTTTGTTTTTTATAAAGACAGCAGATTTCTTAGCTCCAAAGTTATCTGTTATTTTACGCAAGTTAGCAAGAAGAGGAGCTTTTAGCACTTGTTGGAGAATTGGTAATGTTACTCCTCTATGTAAATGTGTTTGTGGTAGCTCAAGTCCCACTGATTACCGCCCAATTTCCATAACTCCCATATTATCTAAAGTTTTTGAACGTCTTCTGGCAAAACGTCTTAATAGGTTTGCTGAAGGTAATCATCTATTCCCTAGTTTGCAATTTGGTTTTCGGAAAGGCCTTGGAGCATGTGATGCCCTTCTTACAATCTCCAATGCAGTACAGAAATCCCTTGATTGTGGTCGGGAAGTTCGTATGATTGGCCTTGATTTTAGTGCTGCCTTTGACCGTGTTAATCATGAGGCCCTTGTTTTCAAACTGAAACAGTTGGGAGTGGGTGGGTCGTTTCTTAGCATTATTATTGATTTTTTAAGTAGTAGATCTCAAAGAGTTGTTGTTGATGGGCACCATAGTGAGTATAGGAATGTGATATCCGGTGTTCCACAGGGTAGTGTTCTTGGCCCATTACTTTTCATACTATATACACATGACATGTGGTTTGGCCTAGAAAATAAGCTTGTTGCATATGCAGATGATGCTACTCTCTTTGCATCAATTCCATCCCCTGAATGTAGATCTGGGGTTGGTGAATCCCTTAATAGAGATTTAGCTAAAATTAGTGCATGGTGCAAATTATGGGGTATGAAGTTGAATCCTAACAAAACTCAAAGTATGATTGTAAGTAGGTCAAGGACGGTGGCTCCTCAACATCCGGATCTCAGTATTGATAATGTTTCTTTAAATTTGTATGACTCTTTCAAAATTGTAGGCGTGATTCTTGACAGCAAATTTACTTTTGAGAAACATATAAGGTCTGTGTCTTCTTCAATTGCACAAAAAATTGGCTTATTGAGAAAGTCTTTCAAGATATTCGGTGATCAATCTATTCTGAAGAAATGTTTTAATTCTTTTACTCTACCTTGTTTTGAGTATTGTTCTCGTGTCTGGTGTTCAGCTGCTGATTCTCATCTTAATTTGTTGGACAGAAACTTACGGTCTATTAAATTTCTTATTCCTGATCTAGATATTAATCTCTGGCACCGTCGATCAATTAGTTCATTATGCATGTTGCATAAGATTTTTCATAACTCTGACCATCCTTTACATTCAGATCTCCCTGGACAATTCTATCCTGTTCGTAATACTAGGCATGCAGTTAATTCTAATAGCCAGGCCTTCTCCATCATAAGACTCAATACTACGCAGTACTCTAGAAGTTTTATTCCAGCTGTTACCAAGTTGTGGAATGATCTTCCTAATCGGGTTGTTGAATCAGTAGAACTTCAAAAGTTCAAAGTTGGAGCAAATGCTTTTTTGTTGACCAGGCGGACATGAGTCTTTTTATAGTTTATATATGACATATTTGTTGTTGACGTTGTTAATAGTTTATATATGATATATCTCTTTTGACATTACTTTTTTTAGAATGATTTATTGTTAATTTGTTCTCTTCAGTTATTTATTTCCTTATTTCCTTTCCTCACTGGGCTATTTTTCCCTGTTGGAGCCCCTGGGCTTATAGCATCTTGCTTTTCCAATTAGGGTTGTAGCTTGGATAGTAATAATAATATATATATATATATATATATATATATATATATATATATATATATATATATATATATATATATATATATATATATAAATATAACATATATATATATATATATATATATATATATATATATATATATATGTAAACATAGTTACATATACACATATATATATATATATATATATATATATATATATATATATATATATATATATATATATATATATATATATATATATATATATATATATATATATATATATATATATATATATATATATATATACATATATATATTCGTTTATGTATGTATACACACACACGCACACACACACACATACACACACACACACACACATATATATATATATATATATATATATATATATATATATATATATATATATATATATATATATATATATATATATATATATATATATATATATGTTCTGTTGCCTTGAGGTTTTGTATATAAAGAGTGTTCCTTAATAAAACTCAGTTGATTGCAACCTGCCTTTGAGTTCACAACTCCTCTCTCGGCCCGTCACATTGTTGACCCCGGAAGTCAACTCACTCCCACTGCCTTCCACCCCCACCTCCCTCGCCCCTCCATCGTTGGTACTATGGCGGAGACAGACTCTACTCCAGCAGTTAGCGCCGCCCCATTGAAACTTTCACCGTTCGCCACCGGAGAAGCGTTTGCTTGGTTTCAGCGCTCAGAAGTCCAGTTTCGTATCAGGGGCGTGATTCGCTCAACCACCAAAGCGGATTATGTTCTCGCGGCGATACCCGAGGACACCTTCCCAGAAATATCCGACTGGCTTTGTGAACAAGGAGACACCCCAATAGCGTATGAAGCCCTCAAAATATACCTTCTGCAGCAGTACTCGCCGTCACCAGCCGCGCATATAACAAAGCTTTTTCAGCTCTCTCAACAACCGTTGGGGGACCAAAGGGCTTCGCTTGCCCTCAGGGAAATGACCAGTATCCCTCGCCTTCAACCTGCTGCAAACGACTCTCCTCGTGAGGTAAACCTACTTCGTGCCCTTTGGATACGCCGTTTACCCGAACCTGTACGCGCTGCCATACCCGATGTCGATAGTTTACCCATAAGGACTTCATGACCAAAGCCGACGCCCTTATGGACAGCCACTTCAAGACCTCCATCAACGCCTCCACCCCTGACGACGAGGATGCCTATTCAACGTCAACCGAAGCTGACATGAATGCCGTAGGACATACACGCCTACCCCATGACGTGCCGAAGCGGCGACAAAGCCACCCACCACCCACCAATCGCTCGCACCCCAACGAACAACTTCTACAGAGACTTACTACCTCCCATCCGCCGCAGTTTTTCTACTACCACTGCAGATTCAGGGCAACCGTGAAGAAATGTGCCAAGGATTGTCAGTGGCCAAAAAACGTGTAAGTAGGCCATCGCTTGTGGCGGTGGCCTCCCATGTTTCTAATCTTTTCTTTTTACAGGATGCAGGAACGGGCGTGCGATTTTTGGTAGACACGGGTGCTTGTCGTTCTCTTTTGCCAAGGAAACTCTTCAAGGCACGACGTAGTCTGTCTACATCTGCCGACGTCTGCTTAGTAGCAGCCAACGTATCTGCGATACCCACCTACGGTTAGGAGAACCTCACATTATCATTTGGAAACGGTAAATTCAATTGGAAGTTTCTCGTTGCTGATGTCACAATGCCAATCCTCGGTGCGGATTTCCTCTCTCATTTCCACCTTCTGGTTGATGTCACCCACCGATGATTGGTCAACGCAGACTCGTACTTGTCGACACCTCTTCAACCCGCCCCCTCTAACCTCGCTCTGCACATCAGCGCACCCACGGATGCCTACGCCCACCTCCTCACGTCGTACCCGGAAGTTTTCCGTCCAAAACTTTGCCAAACGCCCATGGTTCCTGCCAAGCACGGTATTTATCACCATATCAAGACGACGGGACCCCCAGTCTTTGCAAAATTCAGACGTCTGGCACCTGGAACGATTGGCAGCCGCCAAACAGACGTTCGCCGAAATGGAGGAAATGGGCCTTTGCCAAAAGGCCTCCAGCCCATGGTCGTCACCCTAACACATCGTTCTGAAGAAAGACGGCTCCCTCCGTCCGTGCGGGGATTACAGGCGCCTGAACATGCAAACAGAACCGGATCACTACCCCCTCCCAAATATTGCCGATGTGACCTCCTACCTGCACAAAGCGAAGGTTTTCTCTACGCTCGACCTCCTGAAGGGGTATTATCAGGTGCCTATGAACCCAGACGACATCCCCAAGACAACCATCATCACTCCGTTTGGTACATACACCTTCAATTACTCCTGTCTTGGCCTCGTAATGCTGGGGCAACGTTTCAACGTCTCATGGATGGCATTTTAGGGGACCTCCCTTTCTGTGTATGTTATGTGGACGACATAATTGTGTTCTCCTCCTCAAAAGAGGAACACCTCCGTCACCTATGCATCGTGCTCGACCGCCTGCAACAAAACGGTCCTGTAGTCCGGTACGACAAGTGTACCTTTGGCGCCAACGAAGTGTCGTTCTTAGGGCACCGTATCACTCCTGAAGGAGTCCATCCCCTCCCTGAGAAGGTAGCAGCCGTTCAGAACTTCCCCGCGCCCTCGACCGTCAAAGCTCTGCAGGAATTCTTGGGCATGATCAACTATTATCACCGTTTTCTGCCAGTCATTGCCGCCACTCTTGCTCCCCTCTACGCTTCCCGCAAGGGCAAGCCAAAGGACCAGAAGTGGGGTCCCCTTCAAGAAGCAGCCTTCTGCAATGCAAAAAAGGCCCTATCAACTGCTGCGGCTCTCAATTTTCCTATCCCACACGCCCCTCTCCTTCTCTCCACCGATGGCAGCGACGTCGTTATTGATGCAGTACTCGAGCAGGTGGTCAACGGATCGCCCCGCCCATTGGCCTTCTTCAGCAGAAAACTGTCCAAGGCAGAATCTGGTTATTCTACCTTCAATCGAGAATTGCTGGCGGTGCACTTGGCTGTCCGTCACTTTCGCCATTTCTTAGAAGGTACGCCCTTCATCATTCGCACAGACCACATGCCTCTGGTGCACGCCTTCACTCGACAGTCTGACGCCTGGTCCGGCCGTCAATGCCGACATCTCTCCGCCGTGGCTGAATACAATTGCACCCTCCAATATGTCCCTGGGAAAATTAATCCCGTTGCCGATGCCCTGTCAAGAAACACGTTGGCTGCCGTTCAACTGGGATTGGATTACAACGCCCTGGCTGAAGCCCAACAACAGGATCTAGAGTATCAAGCTTGTAGGACTTCCTGCACGTCCCTCCGTTGGGAAGATTTCCCCCTCGAAGACTCCAACACCCCTCTCCTCTGTGATGTCAGTACTGGTAGACCGCGACCCTGGATTCCTGCTCCCATGCGCCGACAGGTGTTTGATTTCATTCACAGCCTTTCACATCCCTCGTGCCGGTCTACTGCACAGCTGCTGAAGGCAAAGTTCATTTGGCACGGCATTTCTAAGGATGCTAAGGATTGGGTCCGCGCATGTACTTCTTGCCAAACTTCCAAAGTACACCGACACACGGATTCAGGAGTGGGCACCTTTCCTCAACCTCAGCGTCGTTTCGCACACAT
>NC_090731.1:35636490-35638783 GCF_036898095.1 Palaemon carinicauda | reverse complement strand
GGAGGTCTCTCTCTCTCTCTCTCTCTCTCTCTTCCTCTCTCTCTCTCTCTCTCTCTCTCTCTCTCTCTCTCTCTCTCTCTCTCTATTCATATATATATATATATATATATATATATATATATATATATATATATATATATATATATATATATTATATATATATATATATAAATTATGAATATATATATACATATATATATATATATATATATATATATATATATATATATATATATATATATATATATATATATATATATATATATATATATATATATATATATATATAAACATGCGCATCTATACACAAATATATGGATACATATATACATTATATAATTAAAATATATATATATATATATATATATATATATATATATATATATATATATATATGTGTGTGTGTGTGTGTGTGTGTGTATGTGTGTGTATGTGTGTGTGTATGTATGTGAGAGTATGTGTGTGTACGTGTGTATGTGAGAGGCAGATTTGTAAGCGCCCAGCTTGACTCATTTGGTTGGTTATTCTCTGCTCATTTAATAACAATAATAATAATAACGATAATAAGGATAACAATAATAATAATGATAACAACAACAACAATGTGCATGCATGTGCCTGTGCTTCTAAGAATCAACAGCCATAAATCAGCCATATTCGTGCTTAATTTTGTCTCATGGGAAAACTTATACACCTAGTTAAAATTTACTATAACATTTAGTAGGTTATTCTAAAGACTCAATTTGTTAACAATCACCACGGGAGGCCATTTTCAGGTATAGATATTACCTTTACGATATACTAGAGATTTGAGATTTGGATGCGTATGTTAAGAGCAAACAATTACATAGGTGTAACATACATTTCAAAATAGTGATAAAGACATCGCAAAAAGAATTTATGACGTTAGTTTGCTTTTCCACAACAGTGACTGAAAGACTTCTGGTGCATCCCGATTTGTTACCTGAAATAAATACCGCATAATGTTAAAACCAAAGATTAGAAACATCGGACTTCAATATTACCAAACCTGTATATATAGGAAACCTTATCAACAAACTAGAGATTTCTACCTTCATACGGGGATGCTAGAAAAAGGGAGGTTTCCTGCTAAGGGTTGTACAATTTATCACAGCATTCTCAAACCGTTGTGGTAGGGCTATAGTGGTGAATACATGTTAATCTAAAGAAAAGCACAGGTATTCACATTAAACGAGACGACCTGCATTACAAAGTTATTATACAAAAATAGGATGCACACATACAAACACACACACATGGCCAGTTAGTAGGAGAATAGATATGGATCAGTTAATCAATCTAGCTATCGATCTTATATATGCCTCCTATATGTCACTTACTGATACATTTAGGATCATTGTAAATGGTAGCAGCAAATAATCAGTGTTGGGTGCAACTATATCTGCACACTATTCTATTAATTTCCTTATTTCCTTTCCTCACTGGACTATTTTTCCCTATTAAAGCCCTTTGGCTTATAGCATCCTTGTTTTGCTATCTAGGGTTGTAGCTTAGCAAGTAATAATAATAATAATAATAATAATAATAATAATAATAATAATAATAATAATAATAACAACAATGCATACTTACATACATATACCAAGATACTTCCCGACACCAACAAATGAAACAGAATTAAAAGGGGACCCCCACTCTCTACGTTCATACGTTCATAGAAATAATAATAATAATAATAATAATAATAATAATAATAATAATAATAATAATAAAAAGAACATGAATCATTTGCATATTGTGTTTTACTTATTTCAAATAAAGGAAAACTATTCTGTAAAAACCCACATGATAGATTTGTTTTTTTTCAAAAACAATAAGAGCAACTCTTTGTTGTTGAGCCTTTTATAAACCGAGGAAAAATATTGATATATTTATGTAACCTCGTGTCATACCCCTGCATTCTAAGTCGAAAGAAATACACAGTAATTTTGTTTGCAAGCTATTTAAATTACAAAGCTTGACTGAAAGCAATTCGAATCTCTTATGAAAAGAATATCAACGTGTTCGATACATTTTTCGTATATACCCTCAGACTTTATCCTAAGAGTATCACGTTCTGATGAAAATCCATTGATCCGATGACTAAAAGCAAATAACTGAACAATCCGTTTAACATTTATACCACATTCACACTCTGAACATGGTGGAATTTTGTATCCGTTGAGATACTACCGTTAGAGTGTTATAGGGTCCTTTGGCTGGCCAGAAGTAGTACATTGGATCCTACTCTCTGGTTACGGTTCTTTTCCTT
>NC_090731.1:35591490-35628990 GCF_036898095.1 Palaemon carinicauda | reverse complement strand
GTTGAACGGCAGCCAACGTGTTTCTTGACAGGGCAATGGCAACGGGATTCATTTTCCCAGGGACGTATTGAAGGGTGCAATTGTATTCAGCCACGGCGGAGAGATGTTGGCATTGATGGGCGGACCAGGCGTCAGACTGTCGAGTGAAGGCGTGCACCAGAAGCATGTGGTCTGTGCGAATGACGAAGGGCGTACCTTCTAAGAAATGGCAAAAGTGACGGACAGCCAAGTGCACCGCCAGCAATTCTCGATTGAAGGTAGAATAACCCGATTCTGCCTTGTACAGTTTTCTGCTGAAGAAGGCCAATGGGCAGGGCGAGCCTTTGACCACCTGCTCGAGTACTGCACCAAAAGCGACGTCGCTGGCATCGGTGGAGAGAAGGAGAGGGGCGTGTGGGATAGGAAAAGTGAGAGCTGCAGCAGTTGATAGGGCCTTCTTTGCATTGCTGAAGGCTGCTTCTTGAAGGGGACCCCAATTCAGGTCCTTTGGCTTGCCCTTGAGGGAGGCGTAGAGGGGAGCAAGAGTGGCGGCAATGGCTGGTAGAAAACGGTGATAATAGTTGATCATGCCCAAGAATTCCTCCTGCAGAGCTTTGACGGTAGATGGCGCGGGGAAATTCTGAACGGCTGCTACCTTCTCAGGGAGGGGATGGACTCCTTCAGGAGTGATACGGTGCCCTAAGAACGACACTTCGTTGGCGCCAAAGGTACACTTGTCGTACCGGACTACAAGGCCATTTTGTTGCAGGCGGTCGAGCACGATGCGCAGGTGACGGAGGTGTCGTCCACATAACATACACAGAAAGGGAGGTCCCCTAAAATGCCATCCATGAGACGTTGAAACGTTGCCCCAGCATTACGAAGGCCAAAACAGGAGTAATTGAAGGTGTATGTGCCAAACAGAGTGGTGATGGCGGTCTTGGGGATGTATTCTGGGTTCATAGGTAACTGATAATATCCCTTAAAGAGGTCGAGCGTAGAGAAAACCTTCGTTTTGTGCAGGTAGGAGGTTACATCGGCAATGTTTGGGAGGGGGTAGTGATCTAGTTCTGTTTGCATGTTCAGGCGCCTGTAATCCCCGCATGGACGGAGGGAGCCGTCTTTCTTCAGAACGATGTGTAAGGGTGACGACCATGGGTCGGAGGCCTTTTGGCAAAGGCCCATTTTCTCCATTTCGGCGAACGTGTGTTTGGTGGCTGTCAATCGTTCTGGTGCCCGACGTCTGAATTTTGTGAAGACTGGGGGTCCCGTCGTCTTGATATAGTGATAAATACCGTGCTTGGCAGGAACTGTGGGCGTTTGGCGAAGTTCTGGACTGAAAACTTCCAGGTACAACGAGAGGAGGTGGGCGTAGGCATCCGTGGGTGCGCTGATGTGGAGAGAGAGGTTAGAGGGGGCGGGTTGAAGAGGTGTCGACAAGTACGAGTCTGCGTTGACCAATCGTCGGTGGGCAACATCGACCAGATGGTGGAAATGAGAGAGGAAATCTGCACTGAGGATTGGCATTGTGACGTCAGCAACGAGAAACTTCCAATTGAATTTACCGTTTCCGAACGATAATGTGAGGTTCTCGTAACCGTAGGTGGGTATCGCAGATCCGTTGGCAGCTACCAAGTGGACGTCGGCAGATGTAAACAGACTACGTTGTGCTTTGAAGAATTTCCTTTGCAAAAGAGAACGACAATCACCCGTGTCTACCAAAAATCGCACGCCCGTTCCTGCATCCTGTAAAAAGAACAGATTAGAAACATGGGAGGCCACCGCCACAAGCGATGGCCTACTTACACGTTTTTTGGCCACTGACAATGTTTGGCACATTTCTTCGCGGTTGCCCCGAATATGAGGTGGTAGTAGCAAAACTGCGGCGGATGGAAGGTAGTAAGTGGCTGTAGAAGTCGTTCGTTGGGGCGCGAGCTATTGGTGGGTGGTGGGCGGCTTCGTCGCCGCTTCGGCACGTCACGGGGTAGGCGTGTATGTCCTACGGCATTCATGTCAGCTTCGGTTGACGTTGAATAGGCATCCTCGTCTTCAGGGGTGGAGGCGTTGATGGAGGTCTTGAAGTGGCTGTCCATAAGGGCGTCGGCTTTGGTCATCAAGTCCTTTATGGGTAAACTGTCGACATCGGGTATGGCAGCGCGTACAGGTTTATGTAAACGGCGTATCCAAAGGGCACGGAGTAGGTTCACCTCACGAGGAGAGCCGTCTGCGGCAGGTTGAAGGCGAGCGATACTGGTCATTTCCCTGAGGGCAAGCGAAGCCCTTTGGTCCCCCAACGGTTGTTGCGAGAGCTGAAAAAGCTTTGCTATACGGGCGGCTGGCGACGGCGAGTACTGCTGCAGAAGGTATGATTTAAGGGTGTCATACGCTATTGGGGTGTCTCCTTGTTCACAAAGCCAGTCGGATATTTCTGGGAAGGTGTCCTCGGGTATCGCCGCGAGAACATAATCCTCTTTGGTGGTTGAGCGAGTCACGCCCCTGATACGAAACTGGACTTCAGCGCATTGAAACCAAGCAAACGCCTCTCCGGTGGCGAACGGTGAAAGTTTCAATGGGGCGGCCACGGCGCCAATTGATGTAGTCTCCGTCATAGTACCAACGATGGATGGGCGAGGGAGGTGGGGGTGGAAGGCAGTGGGAGCGAGTCAACTTCCGGGGTCATCAATGTGACGGCGACGAGTAAGGGTGTGAACTCAACGGCAGATTGGAAACGACTGAGTTATATTATTGTGGTACACTCTCCTTATATACAAAACCTCAAGGCAACAGGACATAACAAGTTCACAAGACAGACAATATCACAGAGGAAAAACCACACATGAATTTTCATGTTCGTTTTAGTGCAAGGGAAGAGCGAAGATACAAGCATAATATATACAGAAGGAATTATGTACAATTGTGTGAAACACGGTTGGTACACTCTTATTACGGAAACTTTTTCTTTGGGGGAAATTAATCTCGTATTTGGGGATTTTCTTGTTGCTCTTGCATATAAATGATACTACTGTGTGTGTTTGTGTGTGTGTAGATTGCCCTACGTTGTGTAAGACATGGGCTCTTGCGTTGGCAGCCCGTAAAGATACTACTGTGTCTTTTGTAAAAAAATGGGATACATTTTAGTTTTAACCCTGGATAGGTACGGTGGGTCGTCCGCGACCCCGAGCGTAAAAAAAAAAAACAGGTTTTTCTCACGTGACTCACCCCCGTGACTGAATTTGTGGGTGATCGACCTGCAATAGGTGTCTCGCCTACACGCTCTAGTAGTGTCCAGATGTGCATTGCTGTAGCTGTACTCCTTCCCCGATTTCTGAAACGTGGAAAGTGTTTCTAGATGATCTGGCTACCCATGCCTATCTTTATTTTTAACTAGATATGGCGTATATATAGGTATGTGTTCGATTTTCCTGCGATTGCCACTTTTTCGTTTTTTCCCATTTCTTTCAAAATTACTACGTACTAACGAACTATAACAGAGTAATGATTCCTCTAGATGTTTATTTGTCGGAAAATTTTGTTTACTACTTTTTTGATTGAATATCATCAAATTTTTTTAGCTAAAATATATTGTTTTACATTTTTTTTTTATTTCCCTTCAAAAAATTTTTTTTGGGTCAGAATTTTAATTTTATAGTCGTAAAATAATCGACAATTATCCAGCAACCCACCATACAATTTTTATGCATATCCAAGAATAATTAGATTAGTAAATAACACCTTGAAATTGACATACAATTCCTACATTTCAAGTGGCAGATTAGGGAGTCTGAGTCAGTGTGGTTGGCGGCCATTTTGTGGACATATCCGAAGCGTAAGTTGCCCTATCTATATATATTCTTGTTCCCTATAGAATTTGTGACATTTTGGTATATTTTTACCTGCATAAATATCATATTATATATTAAATATATGTATTTTTTTACGAAATTTCTAAGTACTCAAAAAATTACCTTTAGATATGGCCCATGATATAAATGTAATTTACAAAATAATGAAGATTTTTTTACATATTTCTATTCTAGGATAACATATGTTTATTCCCTAAAAAAATTAGCCACTTCCTATTTCATTTGGGTACCCAAAAAAATTCATGAAATTTGGACAAATTTTTTTGGCCAAAAAAAGTTACCTTTTTTTTCTCATTTCAGATCTTCACCTCCATGGGTTTGACTTCATCCAAAATACATCAAGATGTGTCCTAAACATTCAAGAATTAATTCCTAAAAGGATTTGCGTATATATGTATAAACTTTTTTTTATGAATTTTTATATAAGGTCTTTTTTTCTACTTAATTTTTAAAAATATTTATAATAAATAATTTTTCTGCAGATGAGTAGTATTTCTCTTTACAGTTGTTTTAAGCATTCATTGAAGTTTTTTTTGGCAAAAGAAAAAAGGAGGTTACTGCAAAAACTGATTTTTCAAGAATTTTTTTTGGCGTCGTGGTCGCGCGCGTCCGAGTATACCCTTAAAGGGGTGTCAGAGGAGCGTACCTATCCAGGGTTAAATAGGATTCTTTTTTTTTTTTATTTTAATATTTAATTTTCAATTTTGAATAACTTATTATAAATATATAATATAAGTATCATATTTTGTATATTATCATTATCGTTTTGTTTCTTTGCAAAGAAAATATACTTTTCTTTGTATAATAATAGTAGTAATAATAATAGGGATAACATTAATAATACAAAATCTAATACTAATACTAATACTAATACGAATACTAATACTAATTTTAATACTAATACTAATACTGATACTAATACCGATACCGATAATAATGGTAATATTAATAATGATAATTATATGTCCAAAAGGTAATAGGAGAATAGTAAGATCCGTTAGTTTCAACATTTCTTAAAAGGGTTTCTACAACTTAATTAAGTTTGAAATATAGTAAATGACAACAAAATAAAGAGCAAGTGTCTGTCTAGTAATTGATATATATATATATATATATATATATATATATATATATATATATATATATATATATATATATATATATATATATATATATATATATATATATATATATATATATATATATATATATATATATATATATATATATATATATATATATATTTGGGCTCAGGCCATATCGTCCTGATGGAAGTTCCTAAAAGGTAGCTTCCTAGGGCATATTTGACTACAGTGATATTCCCAGAGAATTTTACCTCAAGGTATCCAGAATTCTAACTCCTGGAATGAATATCCCTAAATAATCTCACAGGGATATCGCATAACATCAGAGGACGTATTCTCGACACGTCACATAGCTATCTTTACCCTGAACAGTATTAACACTTCATGGGGTTACAGTGACAAGAATCGGAAACGAGAATGAAAAGAGATCCGCTCATAAGGCATCTCTCCTATTCTTTTTCCAGTGTGTATCTGATGAAGGCAGAAGCGCCCTCTTTATTCCTTTTCGTGTAGCTCAACTACTCGGTGTTTTCCTTTGTGTTCTTTTGTTATTTTGGATTCAATTCAACATTTTGATGACTTTTCCGGCCTCCTCTGCCTCTGGAAAGTTGAGTATTATCTTTACTAGGTATAAATGTAAGCTCTTGTCGTTTTGTATTAAATCAAAAGCGATTTTAACGTAAACAAGAGCTGTGGCCTACCGGAGGCATCCTGGATGCTATCGCTCGCTATATATGGGTCATTTAGCTAGAGCGACGTTCCCGTTTGTTTTGCTTTAAATATCTAGCTATTTAGCTCCTCTAGGAATACTTATGTAATGGCGTTAGGTTTTAGTTCGGTGTTTTATGTAACCGACCTTGACCTTCGCGAGGCTTAGTACCCCATGCGTCTGGCCCTATTACTTTCATGCATGATATAAATTTTTCCGAGTGTTATTTCATTTAAGCTTTAGGCAAATATTTTATACATGTACGATATTGTTGAATGTTCTTTCCAAGATTGTATACGAGAGAGTTTCGGTGAATTAGGTAATCGATTCTCACCTTATCTAGGCTAATAACCTAGGTACAGTAGTATACTTTTGCACATCCCCGATTGTTCTTTCCTCCTCCAGAGGGTAAGTTCAATCCCTCTCTCCCTATGAGTAAGCCTTTGGCTTAATCTTAGCGGTTCTATCTGTATAATAATTTTAGGATATGTCTGTCCTGACCTGATAACCAGAGTGACTGTGTTTTTGGGTTTGGGCAGAACATCAGAGTTTCTAGTCTGTTGTCTGCTTCTTCCTTGCATAGAGAATGAGTCTCCTTTGCTAGGTTAGGGGCGGATACAGGAAGCTTTGCTTCCCTAGTCCACATCTGAAGGATTCTGTACGAGATGATTCCTTCCTCTATTGGCATAGCAGACTGTTCTGTGTTGTTTCTTTGTTGCCTGGTGAAATAACTTCACCTAACTTTGTTCTGGTTGGGAGGAGGATAGCAAGTTTTGCCACTCTTCCTCCCTAATAGACAACTCTAGGTTAGGATGAGCCTCCTTAATTGCTGAGTGTTTCTCTTGCTAGAACGAAGTTTATAGGACCCTTATCCCTTTCCCACCTCTCTTTCTTCTATCATCTTTTGGCTCCAGTCCTACTTCCGTACCTAGTGTCAGTTAGGATGGAGGACCGGCTCAGCTCTCTGCCGGCTGATAATTACGTGTCAGCCAACAGAGACCCTTTGTTCTTTGCAGAGTGAACCCTAGACCTCCCTTGGTCTCCCTTCCACGTCTGCCTGTAGAGCCCGACAGGCTATGGAGTCTTTCGAAGCCTGAATGCTACATTCTCCCCTTCCATAAGTTCACTCTTTCTGGATGCAAGGTCGTATGGCAATGCCACCATATAACCTTACATCCATACCGTTTCTCTGACTATTGTGTTGTACCCCTAACCCGGCAGTCGGCTGTTGAGCACGTGGAGATTCTCTGGTTCTT
Organism: Palaemon carinicauda; assembly: GCF_036898095.1. NCBI lineage: Eukaryota > Metazoa > Arthropoda > Malacostraca > Decapoda > Palaemonidae > Palaemon > Palaemon carinicauda. The sequence continues at coordinate 35,622,098 of NC_090731.1, read as the reverse complement.
AGCTACTGCCAGTGGGCATGGGTATTACTACCTTTGCCTGCCGGCAGTGGAAACACATCCCAAATCTGCTGGCCACTACGATTAGCGGCCGGCTGCTGAGTATTAGTGTTTTCAGCTGTCGACCGGCAATGATTGTCGGCCGGAACACATTTGTGAATCAGTGGGCTGCCGCCTATTAGTTAAAGGTAGTATATCTTTGAACTATACAGGGGTAGATGCCGGTCGGTACAAAAGCATCCGATGTATTGTTGTTACTATATCTATAGTGTAGTACACACTGCATTAGTAAAACTACAGTACAGAGTTTGTGATAACACTAATGTCTTCAATGTACTTAATGTTATTTTGTATAGCCTTTTGCTGAGACCGTACAATATATAGAAAGTGTGTTCTCTCTATATTTTTTCTATCACATATGTTAAAACTTTATTTCAAGGTGTAAACTACACCTTAAATTTCCGTTTAGGAAATTACATAAGGTTTTCTAGAATAGAATTAACCTTAGTTTTAATATCTTGGGAGGTTACAGCAATTGACTGAACACGAAATACAAGTATGTGTCTTTCCTTCTTTCTTTTATAGCTTTTCTAATATAAGCTAAATGTTTCAATATAAGTGAAAAGCCTCCACTTGATACTCATGGATTTTTCTTTTCTATACAGGAGGACCATCTGAAGTGCGGGAGTGTGTTCTGTAATGTCCGCAGTAAAACTTCTGTGGACATCAACTTTGCAGGAGGCACGCAGCATGCGCAGCCTCCTGAGGTGATCTCCGCTATTGTGACCCTCAGGTTTGTAGAGTTTGTTCTAACCTGATTACCAAGGCTTTTGACGACCCTAAGTCGACTGAGTCAAGGGATGCTGCCACGGAAATGTTATGATCCTGTGTGAGGGGTTTTCAGGAAAACACTTCTGGCCCCTACCATTTCCCTAAAGCATCGGCTGATGCTATCATCCCCCAGCCTCAGGTGGAGATACCAACTGCCCAGAATCCGTTAGATTTTGAAGTTTTGGCCGTCCTTCAAGACAGGAGGAGGAGCTGTTCCAGGCTCCTCAAGTAGAAGAGGAAGAAATCATCGAGGTGTCGGTTACATCGGTTCCGGACCCAGAACCTGTTCCCTCTACATCGTCTGCTATCCCAGATGAACTGGGAAGGACTCTTTCTTCCATTGTTGAGATGATCCAACAAATTTAAAGGAAGAATGATGAGAAAGAAGCTACAATGAAACTGGAGATACGCAAACTTGCAGCATCACGTGGGCCCCAGAAGCGGCTCAGCGTGAAGGATCTTCCTTTGTGCTCGGATACCAATCCTTGGAGGTATGCCGAACACATGCCAATGACAACCTAGAAGATCGTGATTTCGGAAAAGTTGGGAGCAATTCCCCTAGAAGAGGTGGAATTTTGGCTCAACAAAGATTCTTATCCGGACTGCTATGCCCATCTTAGGTAGGAGGCAGCCTCAAAGGAGGAGAGAGAGACGAAGGAGGTCAGTTTTTGACCATAGTAAAGCTCAGGCGTTACTAGCGAGCTCGATGAAAGAGAGGGGCTTCACCAACTCAAAGGTGCCCGCCTTGAGTAAGAAGCTTCCCTCCTTTGTGGCCTCTCCTACCTGAGCCTTCCCCTTCTTGGAAAAGGGATATAAGGCAGCCTTAAAGGCGGTGGAGGCAGGGAAACCATGCCCCTCCTTGGAGGAGTGCAAGCCATTATCTCTGACCTTGCCCTTGGACCAAGAAGACTGGAAGGACGTACACCTTACCTTCTCAGTCGGGAAGCTGGAAGCTGATATTGCTGAACGTCAGTTCGGTGAGGAACTTCCAAAACTGTCGGAGGTTCTCTTGCGTAGAGAGCAAGAGACAAAGGAAAGTCTTCTAGCATCGATGTCGTTGCAAACGACATTAGAAACGATGGTAAGTGACCCCAAGAACAGGACATGTTCATGGTAGTGGCCAAAACCCATCAGGCCACAGTTACGAAGGATCTCTATAGCTTTATTAAAGCTAGGAGCGCTGTAGAGAGTTCGTGTTCGCTTCGGCTGCGGTGAGGCACGAACCGAGGAAACTGATCTCCCCTCGTATCTGGGGTAAAGACCTCTTTCCCAATGAAGTGGTTAAGGAGATAGTAGACAAGGCCACCAGAGAGACTAGGAACCTTCTGAAAAACTGGGGCTTAGCTCTTAAGAGAAAGTCTTCTCTGGATGAGGGTCCCAAACCCAAGAAGAAGACAAAAGGCCTAGGCCATCCTCTCGGCCGGCTAAACCCCACCGACAGCAACAACAACAACAACTTCCTGTGACCGCGGTGCCTCGGATAGTGGCTCAACCTCCAACCACGTACCAGCTGGTACCTCAATAAGTGGCGACACCATCGCCAGTTTTTAACCCAGCCTTCAAAAGGCAGACTTCTTCCTTTCGTTCAAGAGCTAGAGGATGGGGATACAGGTGAGGATGCGGTCAAGGAGGCAAGGCCTCAGGTCCACAACAGCAGAAGTGAGATACTTCCAGTAGGAGGGAGACTACAGCTATTTAGGGATCGCTGGACCTTCGATCCCTGGGCCAACAGCCTAATTAAAAATGGACCAGGGTGGAGCTGAAGTAGTCCTCCACCTCAATTCCCTCAATTCTTCCATCACTCAACCCCCATTCTGGAAGAATATGTCTGAGAACTCTTAGACAAAAGAGTAATCAGGAAAGTTGAGTCCATAAAATTCCAAAGAACGCTGTTTTGTGTTCCAAAGAAGGACTCAGAAAAACTCAGAGTCATTCTAGACTTGTCACCACTCAACAAGTTCATAGTGAGCTACAAGTTCAGAATGCTCACGCTTCAACACGTAAGGACCCTACTGCCCAGAAGGGCATATACGGTCTCTATAGACTTGTCTGGCGCTTATTGACATGTTCCAATGTATCGTCACCTCTCCTCCTACCTAGGCTTCAAGTTACATGGAAAACTTTATGCCTTCAGAGCCATACCTTTCGGGCTAAACATAGCCCCAAGGATTTTCACGAAGCTCGCGAATGCAGCCATCCATCAATTACACCTAAAGGGGGTCCAAGTAGTAGCCTACTTGGACGACTGGCTGGTGTGGGCAGCATCCAGGACAGAATGCATGAGAGCTCTAAGATAGTGATCCAGTTCCTGGAACATCTGGGATTCAAGATCAACATCAAAAAGTCTCGACTTTCTCTAGCTTAAAAATTTCAGTGGTTGGGAATCCACTGGAATTTGGAGTCACATCGACTTTCCATTCCTGGTAAGAAGAGGAAAGAAATAACAGGATCTGTCAGGAGACTATTGAAATCCAAGCGGATATCAAGACACAAACAGGAGAGAGTGCTGGGCGATCTACAGTTTGCTTCGATAACAGATCCAGTGCTAAGAGCACAGCTAAAGGATGCAACAGGAGTCTGGAGAAAATACGCATGAAACACGCGAAGAGATCTAATAAGACCACTACCGACTCAACTGCGAACGCTTCTCCAGCCGTGGTCCAATGCCAAGCAATTGAAGAAATCAATACTTCTTCACCCTCCTCCCCCGTCAGTAACTATCCACATAGATGCTTGAAAAGAAGGCTGGGGAGGTCACTCTCATCAGATGAGAGTCCAAGGAGCTTGGTCCAATCTTTTCAAGTCATTTCACATCAACTTTCTAGAAGCCATGGCAGTATTTCTGACACTAAAGAAAGTTTTTCTTCGCCACTTGACCCACATAAGACTGGTTCTAGACAGCGAGGTGATAGTGAGATGCCTGAATCGACAAGGGCCGAGGTTACCTCAAATCAACCAAGTGATGTTGGCCATATTCCGTTTGGCGGAAAGGAAGAAATGGCACCTGTCAGCAGTTCACATTCAAAGGTTCCACAATGTGAGAGTGGACGCTCTATCTAGGTTTACACCTATAGAGTCAGAATGGTCTCTTGACGCAGGAGTGTTATCCTCCATCTCGAGTCAAGTCCCGGAGCTGCAGATAGACCTCTTTGCGACGAAAGACAACAAGATTATAGATCATTACGTGTCCCCATATGAGGATCCGCTAGCGGAGGCAGTGGACGCTATATCCCTGGACTGGAACAGATGGTCCAGTATTTATCTGTTCCCTCTGCACAACCTCCTTTTGAAGGTCCTCGATAAGCTGAGATCCTTCAAAGGTAACTAACAATAGTGGCCCACTAGTGGCCAAATAGCGTGTGGTTCCCTCTGGCATTGGAACGACGACTAAAATTCATACCGCTACCGGATCCATCCCTGTCTCAGTGAGTACAGAAGTCGGCTGTCTTCGCTTCATCACAGAAAACACGGAACCTACATCTCATGATTTTCTCTCCTTAACGATGAGAAAAAGATTCGGTGTTAAAAGTCAGTTTAGACTTTTGGAAGAAACCAGAAAACATTATGAGGCTTCAGGGAAGAAACAGATATCCTTTGTCAAGGTGAAAAAACCAAAATAAATCTCGTCAGATTCCTATTTATCATTCTTCATTCACCTTCATGAGCAAGGTTTAGCAGCCAACACAATTCTATTGTTCAAGTCTGCCTTGATAAGACAGATACCATATGCCTTACAGGTCGACCTTTCTAACGACGTTCTTAATGAACTATAAAGGCCCATGCTAGGTTTAGCCCTTCAGCGTCTCCAAAGACCCGTTGCATGGTCAGTAGATTCTTCATTGTGTACAAATAATGAACAATGAGGAATGCGCTTAGAAGGTCTTGAATTTAAAGTCATATTTCTGCTTGTACTCGCTTTCGGGGCCAGAGTTAGTGAAATAATGGCTCTCTAGAGAAGAAGGCCACGTCCAGTTCTAGGAGGGAGAACGGAATCTATTTCCAGACCCAACGTTTCTTACCAAGATCAAGCTACCCACCAATAGGTGGGGTCCCTAGAGAATTTGCCCTCTGAAGAAAGATGCATCTCTATGTCCAGTGGAGTGCCTAAAGGTCTATCTTCATAGAACTTCAGACTTTAGGGGAGGACAGCTGTTCAGAAGAGAAACCCTGAGTTCAAAATTATCTATAACTAAGGGCGAAAATCACCCGTGTTATTCGCAGAACGGATCCAGACAGTACACCCGATAGTCATGATCCGAGGGAAGTTGATTCTTCCAAAAAATATCTTTAATTATATGGACTTTGAACATCCTTGTTTGTACACCGGCTGGTAGTCATCCAAGGTGTTCTTTATGTACTATGCGAAGCAAGTGGAGCAACATAAGAGGTCTGTGGTAGTAGCAGGTAGAATTCTTTAACCTTCTGTTTTAAATCTGCGAGGAACACTGTAATTAATGTGGGACGATTAATTAAGAGGGTGCGCGTGTAGACACTGTATGTTACTACACGCTGAGCGATAGGCCACGAAAGTGTCCTTAGGAACTGTTCCATTGACGTCGGTAATCTATAGCATAATACGGACACTTGTGCCAAGCGTTTCTTACGCTAGTGTAAATAAACAGTATATGGAATGTATCATCATTATTAATAATTCAATTGAAGTGGCAAATCTGTTTCCTGGTAGACGAAACCATATTTTCTGTTGACTGTTTTCTTTATGCTCTAACACATATCATCCACTTTTATAAATATTATAAAGGTTGATCTAATATGTACGTTTATTAAATTTTAATAAACTAGTTCATAGTGAACCCTGTATTTTATTCGCCCATATTCATTTTATTAGAAATGTACTGAGCATTAAGATTAAAATATGGATATTTTTATCATGGCATATCTTTTAAGATTGTTCCCTGATTCAAGCAAAAGTCCAATCACTTTAACCCTTCCTTAGGAAGGGTTGACGTGGTACCCTAACGGGATAGTGGCCGAGATGCAAAATTTGTTCTATGCGGATACAACCATTATCCGATAGTTAATAAGAGTAGTCACATTGGGGAAGGTGTTACAAATTCATTCTGACATTGGTGACTCTTATATAGAATTTGCTTTATAATGTATAGGGCGAGACCACTGTACAGGCTTGTCATTTTGTCATCCATAAGTTATTATGCACTCCTCGAGACTTTTCCAGAGTCTAGTTCGACTCTTCCCTGTAAGGGGCAAGAAGCACTAACATAGTTCATGCTTAGATGAAATGATGTATGACGGTAACATCATTGGTCTCTAGGTCTAGACGGACCAGGAAAATACTTTCTTGAGAGTATGGCAACGATTGAGAATCCACATATACAGTAATGCTCTGGTAAACTTCTATCAGGACGACATGGCCTGAGCCCAAAAAAAGGATTTTGAGCGAAGCGAAAAATCTATTTTTGGGTGAAGTAGCCATGTCGTCCTGATGGACCCACCCTTCCATTAATTGTAAAAGGGCTTATTGACCCCTCCCTATAATACAGTATCTGTAACACCTCGTATATTGCTACAAGGAATGAAGAGGGTGCTACCGCCTTCATTCTCGTTTCAGATTATTGTCACTGTAACCCCTTGAAGCATTAATACTGTTCGGGGCGAAGATAACTATGTGACGTGTCAAGAATACGTCCTCTGATATTGTGCGATATCCCTGTGAGATTATTTAGGGATATTCGCTCCAGGAGTTAGAACTCTGGATAACTTAAGGTAAAATTCTCTGGGAATATCACTGTAGTCAAATATACTCTAGGAAACTACCTTTTAGGAACTTCCATCAGGACGACATGGCTACCTCACCCAAAAATTTATTTTTCGCTTCGCTCAAAATCCATTATATATATATATATATATATATATATATATATATATATATATATATATATATATATATATATATATATATATATATATATATATATATATATATATATATATATATATATATATATATATATATATATAAATGAAGGGACATTTACCATGGAGAGACCATTGTTTTGAAAAATGATGACCTCCAAATATTTATTGATTATTGTCTCCAAAGTTTAAAAAAATATCGTAAAATATAAAAAAAAAAAAAATTCTACTTTTCATATATATTATAGGTATTCTGATTAATCGTCTCTGTAAGCTTTATCATTGTGGTGGTCTACTAAAAACGTCCTTGGCTGGCAATTTTCCGGGCTGTAGTTTGAGTCCCGGTCAAGCTCGATAGTTTCTTGTTGTGTCTGCAGTCTCACTAGCCTAATGAGCTAAGAATGGGGTGTTTGGCGGTAGAATGTAGGTGTACAGGCTGAGTCATCACCTAGCTTACATGTAGAGGGGGCTTGGGCACTGATTATATGAACATAAGGTCAGTCTCTAGGGCATTGTCCGGCTAGATACACTGTTAATAAATTGCATTAAAAATTGCTAATTGCCTGGTACATTAATTAAAGTATTTTTACCGTTATAAAAACGGATATATTGACGTAAATGAGTGAAATTGAGGTCACCAACCCATAAAAGATAATAACAAGGCAAGGTAAAAATTTACTGAAATACGGCTGTGAACAGTATATTTTTTGGGGGGGTCACTTTCTTCTGACTGCCATTCATGAGGGTCCTTTAAACCTTTAAATAAAGCTCATATGTTTAGTTGGCATTCGGTTTCACATGACGGCTTCGAGCTTAATGCTGTGTGATCCGTTTCAGCAAAAATGAAGAAAATGAGTCGGGTACAGAAGGATCACGTTACTGCAACAAAATGGGACTTTATGTCTTAACTTCTTAATATTTTCAACATCTCTTCCGTTAAAACGTTAGAATCTAATAAAATCCATTATATTATTCAATGAGTAAAAATATAAGTTCCTTTTTGTTTTATTACTCTATTTCAAAGGAAAACCTTTGATGTAGGAACCATGATTTAAAAATCTCTTTTTTTCTGTGTATTTATTCGACGATGAAGTTGATCAAGTATCTTCCTAGAGATAAACCTTTTTATGTTCATCGATGTTATGATAATGAAAAATTAAAAAGATTCGGTATAATATATTTTTTCTCTAAATACGATCATAGCTTTCTTTTATTTCACTGACAACAAAATTCGAATTCTTGGGGGATTCGGAATTAGATAAAATTTTTGAAGATAATTATTTTGCTTCAGTATAATATTCTATTCTTTTAAAGGCTAGCTACTTTCATTCATATTCCAACTCCGTTGCAGGTAATATACGGATGACATTTAAAAAAACAAGAATAAATATGAGTAAAGTTATATCTATTTATTTATCTAAATATTCACACACACACACACACACACACACACACACACACACACACACACACACACACATATATATATATATATATATATATATATATATATATATATATATATATATATATATATATATATATATTACTATCCAAGCTACAACCCTAATTGGAAAAGCAAGATGCTATAAGCCCAGGGGCTTCAATAGGGAAAAATAGCCCAGTGAGGAAAGGAAATAAGGAAATAAAGAACTGAAGAGAACAAATTAACAATAAATCATTCTAAAAAAAGTAATGTCAAAAGAGATATGTCATATATATAAACTATTAACAACGTCAAAAACAAATATGTCATTTATATACTATAAAAGGCTCATGTCTGCCTGGTCAACAAAAAAGCATTTGTTCCAACTTTAAACTTTTGAAGTTCTACTTATTCAACAACCCGATTAGGAAGATCATTCCACAACTTGGTAACAGCTGGAATAAAACTTCTAGAGTAAATGCCACGCTTGGCTTCTTCCACACGCTTCAACTTCACCGGGCTAGATGACTTCTGCGTATTGCTTGCCTTAGTTAACACAGTTTGAAGTTCTACTATAGATGATCATTCTGAAGCTGGAAGGTATACAATATGCCATACCACTTTATAAAACCTTCTTGTAGATTTTAGTGTCAAGGAAGATACCGAGGTCTGACATCAATACATTTGCCCATATATATAATTTCATATTTTTAGGAAGATAGTCTCATTCAGCTAGGCTAATTACCAAACTATTGCTACCTTACACATTTAGTCTTTCGAGAATAATTTGATAAATTGATAAATTTATATATAACCAAATCATAAATGAGGTAATTTCCTCATTTACAGTCATTGACACAATACTTTCGCAAGCTGATGGCATGGTCACTTATTAGAAATACGATTATTCTTCCCACAAACACACTCATAGCTACGTATATAAACACACACAGGCACACACAGGCACACACATACATACACACACACACTCATATATATATATATATATATATATATATATATATATATATATATATACATACATACATATATATATATATATATATATATATATATATATATATATATATATATATATATACATATATATTATATAATATATATACATATATATATATATATATATATATATATATATATATATATATATATATATATATATATATATATATATATATATATATATATATATATATATATATATATATATGTATGTGTGTGTTTGTGCCTGTGTGTGTTTATATACGTAGATATGAGTGTGTTTGTGTGAAAAATAATTGTGTTTCTAATAAGTGACCATAACACCAGCTTGCAAAAGTATTGTGTCAATGACTGTAAATGAGGAAATTACTTCATTTATGACTCGATTAAAACATAAATCTATCAATTTATCAAATTATTCTCGAAAGACTCAATGTGTAAGGTAGCACTAGTTTGGTAATTAGCCTAGCTGAATGAGACTATCTTCCTAAAAATATGAAAATATAGATATGGGCAAATTGCTAAGAAGCAAACAACATTCGGCATATGTTACCACATAAAAAAAGAAAAAAAAAGAAAAAAAAAGGGCTAACATACCCCATAAACTCAGAACGACCTGAATTAATACCACTAGGGTATATTCTTCAACATCTTCTGATAAAAAATCTATATTACATTACCTCCTGTATTTATATGACATATTCTTAATTATTCCTACGGTCATGATCACTTCCCGTGTAAATAATGATGTCTAATTCCTATACGGTAAATTCTATTGAAAATATCAATCATCTGTGTCTGGTTGTTTCGTTTATTTTAATTATTAAGGAGGCAGCATTCAAGAAATCAGAGTTTAAAGGTCTAAAGGTCGCTCATGATTGACAGAGGCAAGGGACAGTGACATTGCTCTCTCGTGCTAGACAATACCCTAGAGACTGACCATATATTATATGATCAGCGGCTAAGCCTCCTCTCCACCCAAGCTAGGACCAGGGAGGGCCAGGCAATGGCTGCTGATGACTCAACAGATAGATCTATAGGCTCCCCCAAACCCTCCAGCCTTACCTCACAAGGATGGTAAGGTTATAAATACTAAGGTTTCTGAGCGAGACTCGAAACCACGTCTGGCAAACCCCAGACAGAGACGTTACCAATCAGGCTACAACAACCCATGAATATAAATCGATTTTCTGTAGGAAAGACTCAATTTTTTAGAAGTAACACGTATACTGCACATTCCTGCTCTTCAAGGAATCGTGGTACATTTGTGTATGTCGTGTCAATGATGAATTAGAAGTGAGAAGTGTCAAGTTTCGAAGCAAAGTCATAATTAATGTTAGGATTCATAAGTGTGCTTCAGAAAACACGTCAAAAAACAAAAAAAAAAAAAAAAAAATTAAAAAAAAAAAGTCTCATGCTGTCCCAAGACATTATTACTATTATTATTATTATTATTATTATTATTATTATTATTATTATTATTATTATTATTATTATTATTATTATTAGTTAAACTATATTTCTAGCTGGCAAAACAGCATGCTATAAGCCCAATGTCTCCAACAGGGAAAAACACCACATTGAGGAAAATGAATAGGGAAATAAACTACAAGATAAGTTATAAACAATTATAATGAAATATTTAATGCGCAGTACCAGCATTGAAATATAGTTTTAGCATAGAAAGTATAAACACTAAAAAAACAAGAGGAAGAGAAATTAGAATAGTGTGCCCGAGTATACCCTTAAGGAGTAGAACTCTACTCCAAGACAGTGAAGACCATGGTACAGAGGCTATGGCACTACCCAAGGCTAGAAAACAATGGTGGGATTTTGTGAGTGTTCCTGTCCCTAGAAGCGCTTCGCACCAAAGCTAAAGTCTCTTTTACCCTTACCAAGATGTATATACTATTCTCCTCTCAGCTATACTCTAATATTGTTCTTATTAAGAGGGAAAAGAGTGTGCTTTGACTTACGTACTTTTCTGTAATAGATAAGAAAGCAATTGTTGTTACTTTGATAACAAAGTAACTCCCAAGTTATTTGTATCATTATACTGTAATTACTGCGATTACTTTAGAAATGATAACAAGTAATGAAAACATCTGTAATTTAATTTTTCTCAGCAGAAGTTTTGTAAAAAGCTTTTTTTCTTTGTGTCATATGAACGCACTCTCCAGTCATTATCTTTTGTTTCAAATTATCTACAATTTTCAAAGTTTTTCTCACTCAAAAAGAAAATACTACATCATTGTTAATTGCTTTAGCAAAGAAAATAAGTCTATATAAACTATCCTTCTATGTTGGTATATATAACACAATTATATCTCTGGCGAGTTAAGTTTAAAATTACTTTGTTCTTTTAACATATATGATGATGTATTCGTGTAATACGGATTGTAATCATAATGCTCGTGATACCTATTGTTAACCAGTCGCACTTTTATAAAAGATTCATGATTTGAGTGTCCACACGAAGAAACCATTCATTGTTTTAATACTTTTTAGATCCACCTCGTGTTCTCCCTTATTTTAGAGTAAGGCTAAAAAACATTTAGTTTTACCTCAAATAATACAAAATATAATGTATTAATTCGTAGATTATTTTATGCTATATTCATTAAAATAAACTTTTGACACTTGTTCCGAAAGCGAATATTTGTGCTAATATTTTAGATTAGGTACTTAAGTGCATGCATATGTCAATCATTTTGATATTATTATGAAAAAAAAAAAAATCCTACAACTTGATTATAATATATCTTTTATGTTTTGTTAAATATTATACAGGCAGCGTCGTAAATGCTAAAGAAAAGGCAATTAACTGACATGAACTGATTAAGCTGATACATAATACTTTGATATTTTACATAGCTACAGTATGTCAAAGCCTTGTGACCTATTGATTTTAAGTTTCTTCATTATTCTCGTTACAATGAAGAAAAAAATAATGATTTTGCTAATCTATAAAGATGAGAAAGAGGAAAGAAGATGATGCCATATTTCATTCATCCCAATGCTTTTTTTTATTAATCTAAACGAAAAAAAAATTTCTCTTCAGAAATTATATTTTCTCTTTTCAATAGTGTATAAAAAATAGTCGTTATACTTTCTACCACATGAAACTGATTCCCACAGAGTTAGACAGAAGGGAACATGATATTCAATTTTCAAGGGAAGATCTTCTTACAATGACATTTGATATGAAACTTCCAAAGTCTCTTGCTGGTTGCTTTTAAGGTCAAATACATGAAACTATGGTTACGGGGAATATCAACCCCCGTAATGTTTGGAATCCCTACCACATGAGAACAGAACCAATGAAAAGAGTAATAATTATATTCGCCAATATTGACAATATTACGGTAGACATGTATTCACCCCTGTCTGTTTATAAATTTTTTTATCTGTTTGATTGTTTGCGTCGAAATTAACACAAAAACTACAGTAGCGATTTTCACCAAATTTTTTAATCCTGTTTGGTATGACCAAAGGATGAATCTGTAACATTTTGGATTAAGTACATTAAAGTACACGGACACAGAAGTAATTTGACAATAGTTGACAATAGTTTTTTTTTTTTTTTTTGTAAAGAACATTACGCTAAAACTACAGAACCTATTTCAACGAAACTTGGTGAACATATGTGGTATGACCCAAGGACATATCAAATAGATTTTGAAGAAAATATATCGAAATACAAGTATGCAGTAATGTTAAGAGCAAAATAAGATTGCTTCACATGGCGAAAGCATACTCTCAACTAAGTGCCTCTGTAGTTCTTATATACCATTTACCCTTTTTTTAGTAATAGTTTTCACCAATCATAACTTCATAACCATTTTTACTAACGAGAGAGAGAGAGAGAGAGAGAGAGAGAGAGAGAGAGAGAGAGAGAGAGAGAGAGAGAGAGATAATTTGATTGTTGTATGTCGAAAATGCGTAGATCAACACACATACACACTCAAACCAACCACAGACAAAACAGCACTCACTTATACCCACATATGCAGAAAAAAAAGTCTTACAACAAACATCAGGTTCGCTTTCTTTCTAGCTGGCTATATAAGTCTTCTCGACTCGAAATAATTAAAATAAAATATCAGAGATCAGTTCTCTCAACATTTTGTTTCCAAAATTATTATCATTATTATTATTATTATTATTATTATTATTATTATTATTATTATTATTATTATTATTATTATTATTAAGCAAATGCCTCATATTGGTATTGTTAATAATTATAGTAATGATAACAATCAACTTTACACACACACGCACACTATATATATATATATATATATATATATATATATATATATATATATATATATATACTTGTATATAGTTAAGGGCTAATTGAAGGATTGTTTGAGAGGGTATGAAGCGATTCCCAAACCTCTCTAGAGATGTGAATGGTGGTCGGTGGATGTTGCGACGGGGTAAGAGTAAGGTTGTGAACACAAAGGCAAGATGCAATCAACTGAGTACTTTATTAAGGAACACTCTCCTTTATATACAAAACCTCAAGGCAACAGGACATAATATGTTCGAGAGACAGACAATGTTACAGAGCAAAACCGGAGACATGATCATTCAGGTTCTTTTTAGTGCGAGGGAAGAGCGCAGTTACAAGCATAATATATACAAAATAATTTATGTACGATCATGTGACACACGGTTGGTACATGGCTCCCCCTCTAATAATGACATAGTGAACATGTTAAATAGGTGCCCTGAATCTGGAGAGGTAGTAGTTAAAACTGCGCCGATTAGCGGCAGTGAGTGGCTGTAGAAGTCGTTGGTTGGGGTGCGATCGAGTGGTGGATGATGGTTGGCTGTGTTGCCGCTCCGGCTCATCACGGGGTAGGCGAGTGTGTCCTACGGCATTCATAGGCATGTCCTACGGCATTCATAGGCGTGTGTGTCCTACGGCATTCATAGGCGTGTGTGTCCTACGGCATTCATAGGCTTACAGCGTTCATAGGCGTGTATGTCCTACGGCATTCATAGGCGTGTATGTCCTACGGCATTCACGTCAGCTTCGGTTGAAGTTGAATAGGTGTCCTCTTCGTCACGAGTGGAGGCGTTGATGGAGGTTTTGAAGGTCATGAAGTGGCTGTCCATAAGAGCACGAAGTAGGTTCACCTCACGAGGAGAGCTGTCTGCGGCAGGTTGCAGGCGAGTGATACTGGTCATTTTCCCGAGGGTGAGTGAAGCCCTTTGGTCCCCCAACGGTTGTTGAGAGAGCTGAAAAGGCGTTGCTATATGGGGGGGGGGGGGGGGGGGGTGGCGACGGCGAGTACTGCTGCAGAAGGTATGCGTTGACAGCGCCATAGTAACGGTTAGAGGTGGAGGGGGGGGGGAGGCGGGAGGAGCGAGTCGCTCCGGGGTCACCAGTGTGACGGGGTAGGCACCTCAAGGCAACAGGACATAACATGTTCGAGAGACAGAATGTTACAGAGCAAAACCGGAGACATGATCATTCAGGTTCTTTTTAGTGCGAGGGAAGAGCGCAGATACAAGCATAATATATACAAAATAATTTATGTACGATCGTGTGACACACGGTTGGTACAATGTTTAATCTAACTTCAGCTTCAGAAACTTCGGAAGTCTTCGTGAAGTAGAGAAGTTGCGTCATCGAACACGAAGTTTTTGTCCTTTATCTGGGCCATATGTCATTCGCAGACTCGTGACCGAGTCATTAATTTTTCGGTTAACCAATTCAATAAATAATTCTTTGATGTTTTTTTTTTTTTTTTTTTTTTTTTTTTTTTGAATAGTGTAGATATTTCAAATTTCAAGTTACAACTTTCAGTGTTTTCTTTTATTATGAAATCATTCACATTTGTTATTAGTGCCAAAGAATGAGCATTAATCGAACTCTTTTTATCAATGAAATGCATTTTTACTCCTGCTTAAAGTATCTTTTGATAAACAGTATGATTATTTTCATCTTTGAGTTAAGTTTTTGATAATTTTTTGCATAATGAAATCATTTACATTGGCATTTAGTCGTAAAGAATAAACATTTTTCGTACTGTTAAGCTATCTGGGAAATGATTTTTCACTCGTGCTTCGACTATTGGGTTGATAATTCCATGTATATTAAAAAGACATCAAGACATTTAGGATCTTTTCTCTCCAGTTTAGTAGTTTGTTGGTGCCATTTAATAAGATTTGAGAATATTTATGATTATATTTCATAGGGCTTTTAAAAGTTAATTGTTTATCTAGCAAAATATTTAATCCAAGAAATAAATAAATAAGAAATAGTGGAGAGAGAGAGAGAGAGAGAGAGAGAGAGAGAGAGAGAGAGAGAGAGAGAGAGAGAGAGAGAGAGAGATGATAATAATTTTCAAGAAATTATGCAAACATTATTGGTTGCCAAAATATGTTAAATATGTTGAATAGCGCTCTCTCTCTCTCTCTCTCTCTCTCTCTCTCTCTCTCTCTCTCTCTCTCTCTCTCAGTATTCTGTTGTAATACTAATGAAGTTATATAATCTATTAAGAATAATATGCTCTCTTTTTTTTCCATAAGATTTAAAACATTATTTTCTAGTGAATGAGACTTTCATAAAAAGTCTTGACGTTCAAGTTAAATTAAAATCATCAAAATCATCATAGACTAGGAGTGGATTTTTGTCCATTATCGTAATTTATAGATAAATCATAACCAAAAGCGACAAAATGGAACAATTGGTATGAAAATATAAAGGAAGTATATTTTACACAATGGTTACAAAATCATATATATATATATATATATATATATATATATATATATATATATATATATATATATATATATATATATATAATATATATAGACATGCCTAAGCTGAATGTCCTCGTATTCAGTGGTAAATACTTTAGCTTAAAGATGGCCTTAGCTAACACTCAGTAGATAGCATAATAAAAATAATATTCCACCAAAATAAAATCCAATCTGTGCGAAACCATGGTCGGGTGAACGAAACTCAGCAATCTCTTATTATAATTATTAATTACTAATTATACAAATTAACATGAATTACATAGCACTTATACATGAACGAAATAGTTTCAACAAAACACTTCACTATAATAATTAATCATATGGAAAGTAATTCAATAATTCAATACAATTAAACACATCTAAATAACAATATACACTTGGTTATAGGAGAAAGAGCCACGAACACTGTCTTCACAACAGGAAGAATACACCTAACTTAACAAGAAATTTGAAGTACCAAAGTAAACAAAATGAAGAACATAGAGGAATAATGGGAAAAGAGACTTTGCTCTGGACAAGGAAGGATGAAAGGTGAAGAAAGCAATCAACAGAGGGCATGCATAAAGAAAGTAAGAAAATACTAAAAACAGTTTATAATATTCAATATTTACAATAGGGGAGTGAAAACTTGACAATCCCCCCCCCCCCCACCCCCACTAAGATGGGTCCATAGCAGTGGATCCAGCTAAAGATGCTGACGGAAGGCGTGACAAGGTGTCTGCAATGGTGTTGTTAGTTCCTTTGATGCTTTGAAGCTGAATATTAAAGGTGCTAAGGATGTAAGACCACCGTAAGAGTTTTAGATTTTTGAGTCTGGCACGGTTGAGGAACGTGAGAGGTCGGTGATCAGTAAAGACAATGACCAGACGATGACCTTCAAGATAGGGTTGGAAGTGTTGTAAAGAAGCTACGATCGCGTAAAGCTCCATCTCTACGGTAGCCCATCTGGTTTGTGCTCCTCTGAAGAATCTCGAGTGATAGGCTACTGGTAGGTAATGCAGTGTTGGAATACAGCTGGTGTCATTAGGAGCATAAGATTGTAAAAGTACAGCTCCATAACCTGTGTCACTGGCGTCTACCTGTAATAAAAATTCCTTTGAGAAGTCTGGTGCCCTTAAAATTGGTTTAGAGATCAAGATACCTTTAAAAGATTGTCTAATTCCTTGGTCCAAACAAAGGTTACTTTGTTAGATAGTAGTGCATATAATGGAGCAGCAAGAATTGCGAGATTTTTAATGAATTTGGAATAATAAGAGACCATACCTAAAAAGGTCTTAAGTTGAGATTTTGAAAGGGGTACAGGTATGTTCATTACGCTCTCAATATTAGCATCTTTTGGCATTATTTCTCCACTGCCCAAATAATGACCAAGGTATACAACCTTAGCTTGCCCAAATGAACTCTTAGCTAAGTTGATGGTGAGACCTACAGTACCGTAGTTGTGTAAACAGTTTTGAGAGTGTTTGCAGATGTTTCTCCCAAGTCATGTTTGCTATGACTATATCGTCTAAGTATACATAGACGTTAGGTAAATCTCTGATTACCTCTGCCATCAGCCTCTGAAATGTAGCAGGGGCATTCGAGAGCCCAAAAGGCATAACCACATATTCAAATAGGACCAAGGGTGGTACAAAAAGAGATTGATTGGGCTTTTGGGGTCAGTTTTACTTGATAGTACCCTTTTAGTAAATCAATCTGAGTCAAAGTCTTTGAATTACTTATATTGTCTAAAATATCATTGATCCGTGGCAAAGGGAAAGAATTCTTAATGGTGACCTTATTCAGTCTGCGGTAGTCTGTACATAGGCGTAACTTACATTTTGCTTTTGGTACAAGTATACAAGGTGAAGCCCAAGGAGAGGTACTTGGGACTGCTAAGTTATGATCTATCAAGTACTGTACCTCTGACCTTAAGGATTCAAGCTTCTTTCCCATCGCTCTGTAAAATGGTTGTCTGATGGGCTGTGTTCCCGGCTCCAGCAAGATGTCATGTTGAATCAGGTTACAGGTTCCTGGATCATCAGTGCACAAGTCCTAAAAACTGGTGAGTAAGGAGTTTAGTTCTTTGCTTACATTTGTAGGCAAGTGTGATAAGGAGTCAAGCTTACCCATTATCTCAGAGTTAGTTAAATCACTAAAAGATATCAGTTCTGGTTCTTCATCAGGATCTTTATTAGTAGTAGCAACAGGATAGTCTTCTTTAGACCTAAGAGTTGAGGTAGTCACCAATGTAACTCGAGGTGGTCCACTATTTACTCTACTTTGATACTGCTTCAACAAGTTCACATGTACTAATTGTGTGTCCTTCCTCCTATCTGGGGTACTAATTACATAGTTTACCTTAGAAACACGATTTAGAACTGTATATGGGCCGGTAAACTTCTCTCTCAATGGAGCTCCTGGAATTGGATGGTATAAAATTACCTGGTCATCTTTCTGGAACTCCCTTAACCTGGCTTTCTTGTTCCCCTGTTGCTGCATTACTTCTTGTGAGGAAAGGAGGTTAGAACATACCAAATCATTCATCTGATGAAACTTACATTTAAGGTCTTTAATATATTGCAACGTGTTAGTAGTCTCCTCTGGTTTCTGATGCAAAATATTTTCTTTCACCATACCCAATACAGTTCGTGGTCGATGACCAAACAATGCCTCAAAGGGAGATATCCCTGTGAAGTCAAGTGGAGTGCATCAAAAAACATACATTAGGAGATCGAAGTCCTCCTCCCAATGATTTGCCGTTTCACTTCTGTACTTACGCAAAAGGTTCTTCAAGGTTTGATGGAACCTTTCCAGGGCACCATTTGTCTGTGGATGATATATAGAGGAGTTAACATTATGAATATTGAATGTCTGCATAGTTTGTTTGAAGACATGGCTTGTAAAATTAGTTCCCTGGTCACATTGTAACTCATAAGGAAATCCTAAAACAAGTGAAAACCTTCCTAAGGTTAAGTAATATAGTCTCTGCATTTCTGTTTTTGATTGCAAATGCCAAAGGGTACCTTGAAGTGGGACACATAGCAGTCAGTATGTATTCATTCCCTCTCTTAGTGTTTGGTAAGGGACCAACGCAATCTATGATGAGTTTGTAAAAAGGAGTTTTGGGTACTAGTACGTTCTAGAGTGGTGCTGGCGGGATTCTCTGGTTAGGTTGACCTGTAACCTGACAATGGTGACATGAAGCAACATAGCTCTTAATATCTTTACCAAGGCCTGGCTAATAATAGTCTTCACTTACTCTTTTGTAAGTCTTGTTAACCCCTAAGTTGGATTCTGCAGAATGAGCGAGGTCTAACAAGGAAAGTCTTAGAGGTTGAGGAATGACTATTTGGTGGCAATCCCTCCAAGTATGGTTAGAATTAATCTGTGGCGACCTGAAATGCCTACAGAGAATACCTTTATTCACATAAAAAAATGGCAATTTTGGATTTTCATCTTGAATTCTCACCTTTTTCCAAAGTTCACTAAGGCTGGGGTCCTCTTTCTGTAGCTCAGTAAACTCTTTCTTACCTACGTTCACCAAGTCCAAGGCCTCCATAGTTCTTCCAGTAGTTTTACTCTCACTTTCCAAAGGTCCTGCAGAGGAAGTATTCCTAGTCACAACCTGAGTTATAGCTGGTGGAGATTCTATGGACTTACTTTCTTCTTGGATTACGAATTCAGGATCTGAAATAATAAAATTAGTTTTCACCTGTGACCCTGCTAGATCATTACCCAAGATCAGCTTCACTGGAGAACACGGCAAGGCTTGCTTTAACACAGCTACTTTAGCCTTTCCTGTAAAGTAAGGACTAACAATTTCCACTTCAGCAAGCGGCAGAGTCCTGGAAGAGGTTAAATCTGAAATGGTTACAAAACGATTTTGAGCGAAGCGAAAAATCTATTTTTGGGAGAGATGGCCATGTCGTCCTGATGGAAGTTCCTATAGGGTAGCTTCCTAGGGTATATTACAACTACGGCGATATTCCCAGAGAATTTACCTTAAGGTACCAAGAATTCTAACTCCTGGAGCCAATATCCCTAATGAAAGGGATATCGCGACATATCAGAGGACGTATTCTTGCCACGCCACATGGCAATCTGCGCCCCAAACAGAGATAACACATCGAGGGGTCAATTGGCAAGAAACGAAAACGGGAAAGAAAAAGTGGGAGCCGCTCCCAAGGCTCCCTCTTCTCCAGTTTCGTAAGCGTGCCTGGCGCCAATCCTGGCGACATCTGTATTCCTTGTAGTGTACACGAGGTGCTACAGATACTGTATGTAGGGAGGGGTCCTACAGCCCTTTCATAGAAAGGGAAGGGCGGGTCCATCAGGACGACATGGCCATCTCACCCAAAAATAGATTTTTCGCTTCGCTCAAAAACCGTTTTTTGGGCTCAAGCCATGTCGTCCTGATGGAATTATACCAGAGCATTACTGTATCTGTGGATTCTCAGAACGTGCCGTACTCCCCAGAGGTAATTTTTCCCGGTCGACTAGACCTAGAGACCTAAGATGTTACCGTTATACATCTTTTCAACTAACCATAAACCATGTTAGAAATTCCTGCACCTACAGGGAAGAGTCCTACTAGACTCTGGAAAAGTCTCGAAGAGTACATATACCTATGTATGAATACCAGGAAAGCTAATATAGTGGTCTCACCCTATATTAAATAAGGCATAGTTTGTAAAGAAGCACTGCGTCAATATGAGATATCGACCAGTTCTCCGCACAATACTTGTATTGGACAAAGGTTTATATCGGCATTGGAGGAAACTTGTAAAACCGCCACCGTCCCCTTCTGGGACGGAGTCCTCCCGATAAGGGAAAGCATAAACCAATGCAACATAGCTTGCATACAGGAACAATCTATTAGAATTATCCCAGATAAATATACATAGTATGAATGCTCAATTATATCAATAAATGGACACAGGTGAAGGAGACGCAAGGTTCTCAAGAACAAGTTTATTGATAGACAATAAACAGACAGGTTACCAACAATTCTATATATATATATATATATATATATATATATATATATATATATATATATATATATATATATATATATATATATATATATATATATATATATATATATATATATATATATATATATATATGAAGAGGATAACCAAAACTTTAAGCATAAATCTGATAGTAAACAGAAACTTGTTTATCTGAAAGAAAAACATTAGTGCCACTTTTAACATACCGATGTATGAAGGTCAGAAAAGTCTGTATTACTAATCAGATACATTAGCGTTAGAAACGCTCGGCACACATGTCTGCACTTATGCTAGGTTTACCTTTGAAAGTGGAACAGTCAACGTGGGCACCTCAGTGCCCTCACTTAGTTTGTAGCACAGAGTGTAACTACACACTCACCCTGGAATTAATTGTCCCAATTATAACCACTGTTCCTCGCAGAGTTGAACAGCAGGGTTAACGACGCAACCCACAGCTACCACAGACCTCTTTAGTTGCTCCACTTGCTTCGCATAGTGGCGAAAGAACACTATGGAAGACTTCCAGCCAGTGTATGAACGAAGATGTTCAAAATCCATACAATTAAGGAAATTTAAGGATGAAGCAACTTTCCTTGGATCGTGACCTGCGGGTGTACTATCAGGATCCGCTCTGCGAATAAAAAATGCGATTTTCGCCCTGAGTTGATTAAGTGAGAAATTTGAGCCTGATGTTTCTCCCCTGAATAGTTGACCACCCTAGAAGTCTGAAGTTCTATGAAGATAGACCTTTAGGCATTCTACTGGACATAGAGATGCAACTCCTTTCAGAGGGCAGATTCTCCAGGGACCCCACCTGTTGGTGGGTAACTCATTCTTGGTGAGAAACAAAGGATCCGGAAACAGGTTCAGTTCTCCCCCATCCGGGAACTGAACACGACCTTCCTCTCTCGAGAGGGCTACAATCTCACTAACCCTGGCCCCGGACGCGAGTGGAAATAGGAAAATAACTTTTTGGGTCAAATCCATTAACGCACCCTCCTCATTGCTCCAGAGAAGCGAAATGAAGAACATTGTCTAAAGACCATGAAATGGACTTTGGAGGTGCTGAAGGTCTGAGCCTAGCGCAGGCTTTCAGAACTTTATTGCCTTCTAATAGATTTTCACTTATTTTCCTCTAGGAAGTCCATGCTGGCTTCCGAAATCCTGAAATGCTTTCTCACCGCTAGGGAGAGAAAATCATGAGCTGCAGGATCCGGTTTTTCTGTAATGAAGTGCAGACAGAAGACTTCTGGACTCACTGGGTCAGAACTGGATCTGGTAGCGATAGAAACTTCAGTCGTAGTTCCAATGCCAGGGGGAACCACACGCTGTTCGACCACTCTGGGTCACTATTGCCGCTACCCTCTTGAAGGATCTCAGTTGTTGAGGACCCTCAACAAAAGGTTGTGAGGAGGGAACAGATAAATCCTGGACCATCTGTTCCAGTCGAGGGACATCGCGTCCACTGCTTCCGCTAAGGGGTCCTCGTATGGGGACACGTACAGGGGCAACATCTTGTTGTCTTTCGTCGCAAAGAGGTCTATCTGCAGTTATGGGACTTGTTCAGAATGAAGGAAAATGATCCTGCGTCTAAGGACCATTCCGACTCTATCGGTGTGAACCTGGATAGAGCATCCGCTGTCACATTGCGGACTCCTAGAAGGTGATCTGCCGACAGGTACCACTTCTTCTTTTCCGCCAATCGGAAGATGGCCAACATCACCTGGTTGAGAGGTGGTGACCTCAATCCTTGTCGATTCAAGCATCTCACAACTACCTCGCTGTCCCTCACCAACCTTATGTGGATTGAGTGACGCTGGGAAACTTTCTTTAAGGTAAGGAGCACTGCCATAGCTTCTAGAAAGTTTATGTGAAAGGTCTTGAATAGCTTGGACGAAGTCCCCTGGACTTATTTCCGATGAGAGTGACCTCCCCGTCCCTCCTTCGAGGCGTCTGAGTGAATTGTCACCGACGGGGGAGGTGGCTGAAGAAGAACCGACTTCTTTAGATGTCTGGCTTGAGACCAAGGCCTGAGAAGCGTATGTAGCCGAAGCGGAACTGGTCTTCTCAGATCTCTTCGCGCGTTTGATGCATAACTTCTCCAAACTCCGGTTGCATCCTTTAGCTGTGCTCTTAGCACTGGGTCTGTCACCGAAGCAAACTGGAGAGAGCCCAGTACCCTCTCCTGTTCGCGTCTTGATATCCTTTTGGAATCTAGAAGTCTCTTGACACAACCCGCAATCTCCTTCCTTTTCTTCGCCGGGATGGAGAAACGGTGTGACATTAAGTCCTAGTGGATTCCCAGCCACTGGAACTTTTGAGATGGAGAAAGTCGAGACTTTTTTTTTTTTTTTTTTTATCTTGAAGCCTATATACTCTAGGAACTGGATCACTTGACCGGAAGCTTGCAAGCATTCTGTCTCGGATGCTGCCCACACCAGCCAGTCGTCCAGGTAGGCTAATACCTGAATTCCCTTTAGGCGTAAATGTTTGAGAGCTACGATCGCGAGCTTCGTGAAAATCCTTGGGGCTATATTTAGCCCGAATGGCATGGCTCTGAAGGCGTATAGTCTTCGTTGTAGCTTGAACCCTAGGTAGGGGGAGAGTCGACGGTTGATTGGAACGTGCCAATAGGCGTCTGACAAGTCTGTGGAGACGGAATATGCCCTCTTGGGCAGTGAGGTCCTTATGTGTTGCAGCATTAGCATCTTGAATTTGCAATTCACTATGAACTTGTTGAGTGGCAACAAGTCCAGAATGACTCTGAGCTTTCCCTAGTCTTTCTTATGAACACAAAACAGCCTCCCTTTAAATTTGATGGACTTCACCCTTCGGATCACATTTTTCTCCAACAGTTCTTGAACGTACTCCTCCAGAACGGTGGTGGAGTGTTTGAAAAAACCGAGGGCACAGGGGTGGAGTGCTGTACCAGCTCCAGCCCAGTCCGTTCTTGAGTAGGCTGTGGGCCCAGGGATGGAAGGTCCACCAATCCCGAAAATTCTGAAGTCTCCCTCCTACCGACATCATCTCACTTGGACTACCGTCCTGAGGTCTTGCCTCCCCGACCTTGACCACCCCTGAATCCCCTTCCCCTTGAGGGGCGCCTAGACGAGTCTCTGGCTGCTCCTCTAGGCTTTGCTCGAAAGGAAGTAGACTGCCCTTCGAACGTTGGGGTGAACACCGTGGGCTTTGTTGACACGGACTGGGGTACCCACTGGAAAGTGGTCGGGGTTTGTGCCACCATCCAGGGCACTGAAGGCATCGGCAACTGCTGTTGCTGTTACTATTCAACTGGCTTGGCAGGCCGAGACGGTAGCCTAGGCCTTTTAGTCTTCCTCTTCGGTTGGGGACCCTCATCCGGGGAAGACTCTCTCTTGATAGACAGGCCCCACTTTTGGAGAAGATTTCTATTCTCCGTGGCGGCCTTATCCACAATTTCTTTGACCAATTCGCTAGGGAAAAGGTCTTTGCCCCAAATGTTGGAGGAGATTAGTTTCCTTGGCTCGTGCCTCACCGTAGCTGAGGTGAACACGAACTCCCTACAAGCTCTCCTCGCCCTGACGAAGCTGTAAAGATCCTTCGTCACTGTGGCCAGATGAATCTTGGCCACTACCATGAACATTTCCTAGACCTTGGGGTCACTTACCATCGTCTCAAGAGTGGTCTAAAGAGACATTGAGGCAGCCAGTCTTTCTTTTGTCTCGAGCTCTCTCCGCAAAAGAAAGTCAGACAGCTTAGGTAGGTTCTCACCGAACTGACGTCCGGCAATATCAGCCTCCAACTTCCCGACTGAGAAGGTAAGATGGACGTCCTTCCAGTCCTTGTGGTCCATGGGTAAGGCCAGCGAAAAGGGTTTACACTCCTCCAGGGAGGGGCAAGGCTTGCCAGCCTCGACTGCTTTTAATACAGCCGCAAACCCTTTCTGCAAAAAGGGGAAGGCTCTAGCAGGAGAGGACACAAAGGAAGGGAGCTTCTTACTCAATGCAGTAACTTTTGAGTTTGTGAAGCCCCTCTCTTTCATTGAAGATGAAAGCAAAGCTTGAGCCTTAGCATGGTCCATAACTATGACCTCCTTCAGCTCTGTCTCCTCCTTTGAAGCTGGTTCCTTCCTCAGTCGGACATAACAGTCCGGATATGACCCTTTGCTGGGCCAGAATTCCACTTCCTCAAGGGGAACTGAACCCAGCTTATCCGACATGACGATCTTTCCAGTCGTCATCGGCATGTGCTCAGCATATCTCCACGGGTTAGCATCTGAGCACAAGGGAAGGTCTTTCACATTGAGCCTTTTCTGGGGCCCACGTGATGCTGCTAGCTTCTGCATCCGCAGTTCCATTGCAGCCGCCTTCTCCATATTCTCCTTCTGCATTTTTTGGATCATTCCAACAATGGAGGAGAGGGCCTGTCCCAGATCTACTGGGAGAGCAGACGATATTGGGGGAATAGGTTCAGAGATCAGAACCGGAGCAGCCGACACCTCGTTGGCATCTTCCTCTACAATGTCTGGGGCTTGATCTTCATCCTGGCCTCCTGCCAAGAGGTCTTCCTCCAGACGCTCGGACACGTCTGACATCCTGTCATCCAACTGGATGTCTTGCACGGCGAACGCCACTTCAGCATCCACCTGGATCTGAACTATGGGGATCTCCTCTTGAGGCTGGGGAATCACTGCATCAGCCGATGCCCTAGGGAAAAGGTAAGCCCTTATCTTCTCACTTGGAAGATAAGGTCCAGAGGTGTTCTTCTGGAAGCCCCTTACCCAGGTGCGAAGCTTCCCCCTTGCTATATCCCTTGATTCCGCTGTCCTAGGGGAATCAAAAGCTTCAGTAATCAGGTTAGAGCACACGGTACATACCCTGGGGTCCCAATACCGGAGCTCACCTTTGGAGACAGCGCATGCTGCGTGCCTCCTACATAATCCATGTCCGCGGAGGTTCTTACTGCGGACGTTGCAGAAAGCACTTCTGCACTTCGGACGTACTTCCTGCAAAGAGAAGAAAAATTCCATGAGTATCAAGTGAACTATGTATCACTGGATATGCACAGTTTAGCATAACAATTCAGAAAGGAAAGACACACACTTGTGTTTCCTTCACAACCAATTGTTGCAGCCTTCCAGATAATAAAATCGAATGGTTAATCTCTTATAGAATAACCAATGCAAAGTTTCCAGAGGAAACAGGTGGAGCTCACACCTAAGCAATGATTACAAAATCCTGGATAATAGACAAGAAAGAACTCACTTTCTTATCTGTAAGGCAACAGCAAAGGGCTGTGCAAGACAACACAAAAGTGTTAGAACACACAGTGCTATACCAAAACTTATACTATAGTTTTCCTCTTACAGTATATGTTATACTGAAGAATACTGGTACAGTATAGGAGGTTATGTGCCGGCCGGCACAAACCATAACTAGCTTTAAAGTATACTACTTAACAGCTATAAGGCGGCAGAACGCTGGTTCAAATGCATATGATGGCCGGCAGTAACTGCCGGCCGGTAACAGCCCATGTTGGCTACACAAGGTAGCACCCGGCTGCCGACCACACTCCTGGCGACCGGCAGACAAGGGCTGACATTAGCCGGCCGGCAAAGGTACACAACCGATGCCAGCCAGCAGCAAAAGAACCAGAGGACTACGACTGCCCGGCTGCCACCTTCATAGGCCGGCAGCCGGGTCGGGTATAGCACTAGAAGAAAACAGAATGGATGCCGGGATAAGAGCGTAAAAAACCTCCAAGCCCGGCAATCCGAAAGAGTGCATATAAGGAAGGGGAGGATCTAATTCAGGCTTCCTGACCAATGCCGTCTGACTCACAGGTAGGCATGGATGAGGGACCAAGGGATGTCCGGGCAGCACTCAAGCAGAAGAACCCTGACGGCCGGCAGACTCTGCCGGCCGGCAAAGGACTGAGTCAATTCCACATCCTAACCTATCCTAGGTCCAGATGTAGAATGACGAACAGTACTGTAATGGCTACGCCATTACGGAGATAGAGGGGGAAGGGACAAAAGAGGGTCCTACCAACATTGCTTTAGTGAAGGATCACCCGTAGCCAAGGAAACTTATCTTAGCCTAAGGGAGATCCAAGGAGGGAGGCCAGCAATACTTGCCAGCTCCCAAAAAACCAAAGCAAGGAAGGTGTTGCTGCTCTCAGGGAAAGAATCTTATCCTCCCACCGAGAACAGTAACAAGGACTAGTCTGTTAGATCACAAAAGAAGAAATCATCTCGTACAGAAACCTTCGGTAGTGACCTAAGGAGGCTAAGCCTCCTATGTCTGTGTCAGGCCAGCGAGGGAGACTCTACCCCAAGCCAGACGAACACAGACTCAGACTAAAAACTCTGTTGTTCCGTCCCACTCTGAAACCAGACTTACTGGAACAGGAAGGTACAGTAACACCCCAGTAGAGTTTTATCGAAAGTTAATTCAGATAAACCACTTAGGGATAAGCCCAAGGCTTAAACAGAGGGAAAGGGATTGCATACCTTCTCCGAAGAAAAGAAAGCAACCGGGGAGTATGAGAAAGTATACTAAGGCTCCATAAGCAACTTAGCCTAGGCACCAAGAGAATCGATTACCTAAATCACCGAAACTCACTCGTATACTATCTTAGAAATATTCAACATAATCTTAAATGTATAAAAACAGCCTAAAGCTTAATAAAATTTTAATACACTCGGAAAACCAAAATCATGCAGAAAGTACTAGGACCAAACGACTAGGCTACATGGCCTAGTGTAGGCCAGAGTTGGCGAATACTTTGCCAAAATAATACTAAAGCACGAAAGAAAATCCTATGTAACGCTAAATAGCTAAAATCTATTAAAGCAAAATAACCGGGAATGTCGCTCTGGCTAACTAAAACTCATACCTAATAAGCGACAGCGTCCATGACGCCTCCGGTAGGCTACTGCTCTTGTAACAAAGATTAATCCTATTAATCACTTAAGAATTTACCAAGAGCCTACATTTATACATAAAAGAAATGGTACTCAAATTATCAGAGGCCGACGAAGTTGGAGAAGCCATGAAAAGCTGAATAAATCCAAGATTTGCGAGAAACACAGGAAAAAACACAGAGTTGTTAAGCTACGCAAAAAGGAATACAGATGGCGCCAGGATTGGCGCTAGGCACGCTTACGAAACTGGAGAAGAGGGAGCCTTGAGAGCGGCTCCCCCTTTTTCTTTGCCGTTTTCGTTTCTTGCCAATTGACCCCTCGATGTGTTATCTCTGTTTGGGGCGCAGATTGCCATGTGGCGTGTCAAGAATACATCCTCTGATATGTCGCGATATCCCTTTCATTAGGGATATTCGCTCCAGGAGTTAGAATTCTGGGTACCTTAAGGTAAATTCTCTGGGAATATCGCCGTAGTTGTAATATACCCTAGGAAGATACCCTATAGGAACTTCCATCAGGACGACATGGCTTGAGCCCAAAAACTCCTCAGTATAAGTTAAATTCTTCGAACATAAGTCTGCCAATATAGACTGAGAGGAACCAGATTCTCTGAGGCACTTCAGTGAAGTACCATTTACAGTAACATCACAAATAAATCCTTCAAATGGCTGCAACCCTTCCATCGGAGTAGTCACATGGCATGTGCTCCTTGACTGGGCATTTTTACCTTTTGCTTTTGAAGTTTTGCACTGGGGAAGTGGACCATTTTCAATAGTGTGGCCCTCTTTCTTGCAGTAAGTACAGGATACCTGGGGAGATTTGGAAAAGGAAGGAGATGATTTGTTAGTTTGACCCTTTTGTGATTTATGGATTAGGTGGTAATCATCGGCAAGACTAGCTGCCTTCTTTACCAGCGTTTCACCTTTAAAATGAGTGAAGGTTGAGATATGAGTAGGCACTTTCCTCAAAAATTTTTCTAGAAGAATCAAATTCTTAAATGATTCGAAGTTATCAACACCTGCTCTTTCTAACCACTTATTCAACTGCCTTTTTTAGAGACTACAAAATTCTACAAAAGTTTGGTTGAAAGTTTTAACAGAATTTCTAAAATTTTGTCTGTACCCTTCTATGGTAATGGAGTACGCATCCAAGATAGTTTTTTTAACACTGTATAGTCATTTTCACTTACCAGTTGTGAAGCAACAAATGCAGCTTTACCCTTTACTTTGTTCCTGATGAGCAGAGACCAGAATTCTACAGGCCAGTTTAAGGTTTCGGTGATTTGTTCAAAGGTCTAGAAGAAAACTTCAGGATCCTTCTCGTCGAAATCAGGTACAAGATTACTTGCTTTAAAAACTTCAAATGTAGCAGGGAGTGTGGCTTCCTTTCTCTTACCTGAAGAAAGCTCCTGGAGTTTTATCTGGTGCCTTATCTCTGCTTCTCGTTACTTCTCTCTTACTTCTGCTCTCCTCTCTTCTAGATAGAGCTCCCGTTCGGTTGTTTCCTTCTTTTCCTTCTCTCTTGCTTCTCGTTCCTTCTCTCTCGCTTCTGCTCTCTTCTCTTCTAGATAAAGCTCCCGTTCGGTCGTTTCCTTCTGTTCCTTCTCTCTTGCTTCTCGTTCCTTCTCTCCCCCTTCTGCTCTCTACTCTTCTAGATAGAGCTCCTGTTCGGTCGTTCCCTTCTTTACCTTCTCTAACTGCAATTGAAGCCTTATTTTCTCTACTTCTGTATCTACTGGAAAAGGCGGAATTACTCCTGCTGCAATTCTGAGTGCTTGTACTTCTTCATCATCTGCAATAATCTCTTGGTTAATTAAATACTCCAAAATGTTACTCAGTAATCTAGCCTTCACATAAGCAGGATCAACCACAATGTAACATTTTGCTGCTAGGTCACGCAGATCCTGTTTAGTAGCATACGTGAGTGTAGATAATTCCTCTTTGGGGTTTCCAGCAAAGCTCTCTAGATTAAAAGGCATTTTGAACAAGGTTTAATTACTCACTACACAACACTTATGTAAATACAACAAATCCTACCTACCTAACAATGAATGGCTGACTAAACGCAAACACATTAACTCTGTTAATCATTCTAAACAGTATTCATATTTATAAAATAAAGTTAACAGTAGCTACACGTACATTGCTCCTAACGTAAACAAATGTAACAAGTTATATTTACTACCGAGAACCTATAATGATAAATTTAGGTAACTGCAGCCCAACGCTATTACTGTACTTATAATAGAATGTTAACAGGCAGCGAGAGGAGTATTTAAATACGAATAACTACTGCTAGTTACAGAATGGTAATTACGTAAAGATTTACGCAGCAACCTGACTAAACCACATGTCTAATCTTGTGGAGTTAAACTAGCGCAATTCAGTAATAACAGAAAGTCTGGAATCACGGAGTGTTCGAGGTACACTAAAAGTGCGAGAATGAACTAATACTTCCGCAATGAGAAGACTTTAAAGGGAGTACAGTGGATTTTGCTAATCCGAAAGGTTGGGAGCTAATCAATGATGTGCAAGGTACCGTAAGATTAACGTAACTTATCACTTTTATATGATAGCGAGGGTGACCTTTATTATGGAAAATATTAATGAGGCGGGCATAAGAGGCGATACACACAGATCCCTGTCAATTAACACTTGTTATCGACTTATCCTTCAGAAATACTTTACCTTGGTTTAAGGAGAGATGAGGTGTATTCTTGCCTGGAACTACTGTCAAACACAGTTTAATGAAAGCGAAGAACAGCATAGCGTGG
>NC_090731.1:35573990-35586490 GCF_036898095.1 Palaemon carinicauda | reverse complement strand
GTCATTGTCAGTGCGTGGTTGTTAAATACGCGGCAGTTGAGTCGGCCAAAGGCGGGAGTGGGCTGCCCTGATCCTGTTCTCCACGTCCTTTTTGCTTTGTGGGAGCTGATGTTAGGATGCTCCCTAGGTAGGAGAACTGGTCCACCTGTTCTAACGGTTGGTCATTCACTGTGGTATTGAAGTTGGGGAGCATCAGTCCTGTTGGATGTTGGACGAGGGTCTTGGTTTTGTCTGAGTTGACTTGCATCCCAAAACGTTCGTAGGCAGAGTTGTATGCATCAGCTAGCAACTGCAGGTCCTCTGCCGTCTGACCTGGGGTGGTATTGTCGTCAGCATACTGCAGTTCTCGCACTGCACACAAGGTGGTCTTGGTTTGGCGCGGAGTCTAGCAAGGATGAAAGCGCCTCCATCCATGCGGAAAAGTAGGTCGACTGAGGGTGTGTCTGGGGGAATCTCGTTGAGCATTGCTGCGGTGTATAGCGAGAAACACGTCGGGGCCAGAACACAGCCCTGCTTCAGGCCGCCGTTGATGGGGAATGGGTCTGAAAGAGAGTTCTGGTGGCACACTCTCCCAACCATTCCGTCATGGAGGGCACGCACCAGTTTGACAAAATCGGGTGGGCAGCCATATCTTTTGAGGACAGCCCACATGGCAGGTCGAGGTACTTTGTCGAAGGCCTTTTTCAAATCCCAGAAGATGAACATTATGGGCTGTTGTTGTTCGAGGCTCTTCTCTTGTAGTTGTCGCGCACAGAAGATCATGTCTATGGTCCCGCGGGAAGGTCGTACGCCGCACTGGGACTCTGGCAGGACGTCTTCTGCGAGAATAAAGAGGCGGTCAAGGAGAATCCGAGCGAAAATCTTACTCGCAATGCTTAGTAGTGATATTCCCGGTAGTTGTTACAGTTCTCCCTGTCTCCCTGTCTTGAAGATGGTAATGATGTTTGCATCGCAGAAGTCACTTGGGGGGGGGGGTCTTGGTCTCCCATATTTTCAGTATAAGGAGCATCAAACGGTTCCTCAAGCCGGGGCCACCGTGAGTGAGGAGCTCCAACGTGATGTTGTCTGGCCCTGGGCTTTGCCGGGCTTCATGTGCTGCAGGTCCTAGTTGAAATCATGGATGGAGGGTGGTAGTGCCATCCAGTGAGGGACGGGATGCTGCGGGTCATTCGCAGGAGATCGTCTGGGGTGTCTGCTTGGTCATTGAGGAGGTTCTCAAAGTGAGACCTCCACCTGGCCAGGATGCCCCTCGCTGTCGGTGATGGTCCGTGGCCCCATCCGCGTCCTTCAGGCTGCCCACTGATGACCGTGTGGGACCGAATATTTCTTTTGTTGCTGCATAGAAGCTGCGCAGGTCACGTTGGTCAGTGAAACTCTGTATTTCTGCAGCTTTTCTTTGCCACCAGGTGTTCTGGTTTTCACGGATACCTCTTTGGCAACCAGCTTCAGCTACCTTGTGAGCACATTTGTTAGCTGCTGTTGGTTGGTTTTCAAAGTCAGAGCGTGCTTGTCGTTTGGTTTCAATGAGAAGAGAGATGGTAGCATCATTCTCATCAAACCAATCCTGCCGTTTCTTGGTGGTGTAGCCTAGTGTTTCCTCCGCGGCACGGGCCATGGCGTTTCTGAAGGTGGTCCAGTGGAAAAATCTCACTTCCTGGGCCTAGCCACATTCTGATCAAGGAACAAACTTTTCTTATTTCTGGGCACTACACGACAGAGGGTTCACCTTAACAAAGGGTACAGTATCAGGTAAATTTAATAAGATTCTTTCTCTACCATAAACATAAAATCACAGCTTTTTCTTACCCCTCTGATGGTCCAGCACTTTGCTGCAGTAGAGGGGCTTGAGTGTCCCAATGATTGGGCTGGGCAATGGCGGTGGGGTAGTTTATCCACCCTGGCAGGCTCAACCATACCGTTAAGGCCAGTTCTGAGAGACCAGACCTAGACTGGACCCCCTATATACATATACATATACATATACACACACACACACACACATTATATATATATATATATATATATATATCATCACCCATGAGCCGTAAATATTGCTTACTGCAGGATAATGCCTCAGACGTGTCCCTCCAATCGAGTCTGTTTATAGTGTTTCAATGTCAATCTATAACGGTTTAATATTTTAGCCCGTCGATCTACCTTCTTTTCTTCTTCCCCTTGCTTTTTTTGTAATCTCTAGGGACCCATTCTGTTGTACTTAATGTTTATCTGTTATCTGTCATTCTCATTGTACGTGATGCCCATGTCCAGTATCCTCTACTTTAGTTTGCCCTTGTATGTTTTTTTTTTTTTCTTTTTTTTTTCGTGATATTCCCATCATTATTCTTTTCGTAGCTCTTAGACTTGTAAAATAATAGTGAAATGGATCATCTGATCAAATACTTTTTTTTTCATAATCTCATTTTATGTACCAAGTAAAAGATTTCTCTGTATCTTATTTTGATTTGCATTGCCTCATATCGTGACATACCTAACTAGGCAGTTATTTAATATATTTAAAGAATATATAGAAGTTCTTAATAGATTAAATCCTTTCAAGTATAACACATGCCTGGGTACTTGATTACAACCACAAGCAATTTATGAGCGGAAATTATCAGGATATTGGATCAATGTTCCTCAGCTTCAAACGACAATCAATTTCTCCCTATTCTAACATAGCACAGATAATATAAGTGGTAAAGGGTATTCATTATTCACTTATTTTCATATATACTGTATAACCCGAAGTCAGATTATAAAGGTATTCGTGAAATAAATTTTGAATGCATAATAGTTTTACAGAGAGTGAACTGGCCGTTTAGCCAATTTAGATGAACAGGTCAATCTCTACTTCATAATTTATAGATGATTCATGAACAGTGACACGTTATTCATGTTCTATTTTTTAGGTGAGTCAAAATGTATCTTATTTGTTATTCCAGAGAAAACTGTTCTTATATTTAAACAAAAGAAACAAATCAGCCCATAATTCACATTGTTTTACAGACATCGAGAAGACTAAGCCATCAGATGCTGTAAAAATTGACCATGATAGAAAGATCTTACCACCTACTCAAGGACCAAATACGTAAGCACTAAAATCAACGCTTCCAAAGCCATTTGACGAATACGATATCCAAATAGAGGGATAAATGACGTAGTCTTAGATTACAATCTTCCTTTTCACATTATTTACACATATTTCTTATCCTGGTAGAAAACTGTTGTGTGTTGGTGAAGCTCCATGCATCCAAAGATATGACATTATTCAGGACAAATGTCTCGTTTTTATCATTATCTGAATATTGCTGGCATGTCTCGATGCATATACGCTCAAGGCATCTTCATTATTAGTCAAGGTTGATATTCTTTTTCCACGACAACGTTAATTGGGATGTTTTGCTTTGCTATCCTTCAAAACTCTACTTGTTCAATATCAAGTTCGATATTCCCTCATGTATCAAACCAGGATACCCTTTGGACAATAAATCCTTTGTTTGTTTTGATAAAATGGCTAAAAGAAATAGTAAAGAGAGATTCAATGTTTTGATAATGATAAATATACGTTTGTAACAACGCATAGTGATTCAATAAGGATTATCTTGCCTTAGAAGCTTCTAAAAGACCCGAAATATTTTCAATAATAATCAAGAAATAAGGAAGAATAAACGAAGAACACTCTTTCAATTTTGATTTCAAGGGATATGCATTATTCTTACAAGTATATAAGCAAAATAAGGTATTAAAAACTTTCCTTCTTAAGTAAGAGACATGATCATATTGATGTTATAGTACGGGTTCTTACCCATAATAGAAAATCTTAGCTTTAAGTAAGTAGCCTTTAATGAAATCAAACAATTTCCCTCAAATGATGATTAATCAGATAATCAAGAGAGACATTAAAACTCCCTAACAACTCTGAGTAGTTTAGTTAATGTTACAAGAACTGTTATAGACATCTATTTCCCCCAAGATATCTAATGGAGTGCCTATCGCTTGTTGTAGATCGAGGAGTAAAATAAAAGTTAGCTCTGATTTTATGTAATATTCTTAGGCTGTCTTTTTATTTTTTTTATTCAAAAGCGTATTGGAGCAGTCGCACTGTACGTTTGCATTTGATTCAGATACTCCGATATCAGGTCATACATAGGTACACTCACCAGCACACACGCACATACACGACACACACACAATATTTATGTATATATATATATATATATATATATGTGTGTGTGTGTGTGTGTGTGTGTGTAGGTACGTATGTATGTATATTTATATGTGTAGTGTTTGTTTGTGTGTGTGTGTGTGTGTGTGTGTGTGTAATTTTACGCGTGTACACAAGTAAATATCTCTTTGTATGTCTATATAAACCTTTGCGTATTTTTCGGTTTGTTTATTAAAATGTCAGAATTTATCCAAAACATGCCACAAAATGCCTTCTGATATACTTTTTAAGATGGAGCACTATATTAAAAACAGAAAAAAATATGGAAAATGAAAAAACATTCGAAGAATTCATGTGACAAGGTAATGTTAAGAGGAAGGAGTAGTAGGAGACGGAGGCATTAAAGTGAATGTTGAAAGGTATTGCAATGGAAATTCCCCTTCCATACACAGAGTAAAAAGAGCGTACACGAGTGAGATCGAGTCTATTGAGAAGAAGTTTGCTGGCGGAGAAAGGTTTGAAATACAAGGTTTTGGGGAGTACGACTTCTGTTGATGAAGTTTTTATGGTTAGAGCTCAAAGGTCTGTTATTGCGAGTGGTTTCTTCAGATGTACTTTCTTATTTGCTTCGGGAATTAAATATAGGAGTTTAAATAGGGTAAAGTCCTTTCTCTTCTCGAGAATCTACCTTTTGTAAGTTTTGTAAGTCACATCTAAGTCAGTATGTGTATACGAAATATATATATATATATATATATATACACACACATATATATATATATATATATATAACGGATTTTGAGCGAAGCGAAAAATCTATTTTGGGCTCAAGCCATGGCGTCCTGATGGAAGGTTCCTTTTTGGTAGCTTCCTTGGGTATATAACTACTAAGATATTCCCAGAGAATTTAACCACAGGTTATCACAGAATTCTAACTTCTGGAGCGAGTATCCTAAAGGTTTCCCTTTAAGACATCATATATCAACAGGGGACGCATGTATTAACGCGCCACATAGCTATCTGCACCCCATACAGAGTTAACACTTCGATATGGAGGGATGGAGAATAGCTGGGGAGCTGTTCCACAGCTAATCTCGTCCGTGGCTACTTTTGGTACTCGAGACGTAAACAAACGGGCGCTATTGCTAAATGACGTCACGTCCGTCCTCATCCTGAAGCCAGTTGCTTGCCGATCACCATGATACAGCAGCGCAGGGTGGGACCTGACAAACTGAACGAAGTAGCATGGAGGGTCCATCAGGACCCCATGGCTATCTCACCCAAAAAATAGATTTTTCGCTTCGCTCAAAATCCGTTTTTTGGGCTCAAGCCATGGCGTCCTGATGGAAGAGTACCAGAGAATCAATGTATCGTGGTAGATTTTCCCCTTGTAGTATAAGTGCCTAGGGCTTTGACAGGATAAGCATAGTAACCTCAATAAGAGAACCGATGGGAAGAAACTTCCTGCCCCCCTTGGCAGCGAAGTCCCAACGGACCATGCCGAAAAATCAAAGTGGTCATCGAAGGGCTACTCACCTTGCTGGGAGATCATAAAGAACTCGGAGACAAGACTGAATGGTTGGCATTCATATAGGAACATTCACAAGGGCAGACAAGTGGTGGTTAGGCACTGTATGTGAATAGAGTCGTCTGGTCTCTAAGGTATGATATAAGTAAGTATTCGAGTAGGAATATTACATTGCAGAAGTGAGTATATGATAAGGGTTGAACCCTTATTCATCTTCATCGACATAAGAGGAAGGGGATAATAAAACTATGGACAGTCATGTATTTCATAGTATAAGTAGGAGCGGATTGAGACGCATAAGTAATAAAATAGAAATTTTATTTCACCATTGCAGAACATATTAAGGAAATGCAATAAAATTGTAAAAGTTATTTACAATAAATTATAATGTACATTGTCATTAGAGACTTGCTCTTGAATCTGAAAGGGAATTTCAAATTATTAGTAGGCACTCGTTCCAGAGGAACGGCAGTCTATAAAGATAAAAACACATCATGCTCTAGGCATGCGGCATTCATGTGACGACTATGACATTTCACCTGGGAGAAGAACAGTCTATGAAAAACACTAAGTGTTTTTGAAATCACTACGTTATCACGCGAGGGTCAACATAGGCACCCGAGGAGTTAGAGTCCCAAGTAACTCACTGATCTATTGCAGAGTTAGGTGCAGGTTTTATAACACTCTTAAGACTCGAAATCCATACTCTGAAAGAAATTCAGAGGCGATTGCAACTTTTTTAGGATCGTGACCGACGGGTGAGCTGTCAGGATCCGCTCTGCTATTGAAGTAGGTGATTTTTCGCTCTTAGTTGTTTCAGTTACAGGTCGCCGTCCGAAGTTTCTCCTTTAAAGAGTTGGCCTCCACCAAAGTCCAAAGTTCTATGAAGATAGACCTTGAGGCTCTCTACTGGACATAGAGAGGCATCTCTTTCAGGGGGCATATTCTCCAAGGGCCCCATCTTTTGGTGGGTAATTTCGTTTTTGGCGAGAAACGTCGGATCCGGGAAGAGGGTAAGGTCACCTGAATCTTGTAAACAGGATGTGGCCCCTCGTCCCTTGATAATGCCCACTATTTCTCTGACTCGGGCTCCTGAAGCAAGAGCAAAAAGAAAGAGAACTTCTGAGTCAGATCCTCGAGAGGGCACGAATCATTGTCCAAGTTGGAGGCAAAAACGGAGTTTATTGAAGATGTCGTGGGACATATCAATCTAGAAGGCATACATTAGTGGTCTAGTCAAGGCCGATTTGCAAGTAGAAATCATGTTGGCTGCCAAGCCCTTTCCGTGAAGGTGAATAAAGAAGGACATGCAAAAATCAATGATGATTTCCGTAGGATTTTTGCCTTGACGAATGAGACCCATTTTCTCCAGGATGATTCGTATTGCCGTCGTGTAGATTCGGTCTTGTATTCCTCGAGGAAGTCTAGACTTTTCTTCAAGATCCTAAACCTTTTCTTCGCGGCTAGGCAGAGAAAATCATGAGATGAAGGTCCTTGATTTTCGATGATGAAGCGAAGGCAGTCGACTTCTGTACTTGCTGAGAGAGTACTGGGCCCAGGAGAGGGATCAGCGTGGGCTGCAGCTCTAGGGACCAGGGGGGTACCAATTGCTCCAGGGCCACTTGGGAGCCACTAGGGCCGCAGTCCCTTTGAAGGTTCTCAGCTTGGAGAGGACTTTCAGCAGAAGGTTGGTGGGAGGGAACAGGTAGATCTTGGACCATCTGTTCCTGTCCAGTGACATGGCGTCCACTGCTTCTGCCTTGGGGGTCCTCGGACGGGGCGACATATCGAGGAAGATGATTATTGTCGCTCGTTGCGAAGAGATCAGTCTGAAGTTCTGGGACTTGGTGAGAGATGAAGGAGAATGATCTTGCGTCTAGAGACCATTCCGACTCTATCGGACTTGTCCCGGATAGAGCGTCCGCCGTCACGTTGCGGGATCCTTGTAGGTGAACTGCAGACAGGTGCCATTTCTTCTTCTCTGCCAGACGGAAGATTGTCAGAAGCACCTGATTATCTGGGGCGGATCTTGAGCCTTGGCGATTGAGACATCGAACTACCACCAAGTTGTCTAGGGATAGACGAATATGGATCGAGGGAGGCGGGGAGAGTTTCTTCAGCGTTAGAAGGACCGCCATGGCCTCCAAGATGTTGATGTGAAACGTCTTGAATAGGGGAACCATGTGCCTTGAGCCTATTTTTGGTGGGAGTGACCTCCCCAACCCTCCAGTGAAGCATCCGTGTGGATGTTGAGTGATGGAGGTGGGTGTTGAAGAGGAATGGACCTTTTCAGGGCCTTTGCTTCCGACCACGGCTTGAGGAGCAGCCGAAGTCCGTTTGGGAGCCGTCTCTAGAGGTCTCTTCGAGCGATGGATGCGGAACGTCTCCAGACTCCCGCGGTATCCTTTAGCTGTGCACATAGCACTGGGTTTGTCACTAAGCAGCGAACTGTAGAGACCCTAGAACTCGTTCTTGCTGATGTCTTGAGATTCGTTTGGATTTCAGCAGTCGCTTGACATGACCCTGCTATTTCCTTCCTTTTCTTCTGGGGGATGGAAAGGCGGTGTGACTGAAGGTTCCACTGGGATCTTAGCCATTGGAACCTTTGAGCTGGAGAGAGGCGAGATTTCTTCGCGTTTATCTTGAATCCCAGGTGTTCTAGGAACTGGGTGACTTTGTTGCAGGATTTTAAACAATCCTCGGGCGATGGAGCCCAGGCTAGCCAGTCGTCAAGGTAGGCCATCAATCTGGACGTCTCGGAGGCGCAGCTGTTGAACGATGGCAATCTGCCAGCTTTGTGAAGATCCGAGGGGCCACGTTTAGGCCAAAGGGCATGGCCCTGAAGGCGTAGCTTTTCCCTTTGGAGTCGAAATCCTAGGTAGGAGGAAGTGTGGTGGTTCATTGGAATGTACCAATAGGCATCCACCAGGTCTATGGAGACCGTGTAGGAACCCTGAGGCAGAGGGGTCCTTATCTGATGAAGAGTCAGTATCTTGAACTTTTTGTTCGCTATGAACTTTTTGAGGGGGGATAAGTCTAGAATGACTCTGAGCTTGTCGGAGTTCTTCTTGGGGACGCAAAACAGTCTCCCTTAGAACCTGGTTAACTTTACTCTCCTAATCACCTTCTTGTTCAAGAGATCTAGGACATATTCTTCCAGAAGGGGGGGGGGGGTGATTGTTGGAAGAATTGCTGGAAAGTTGGGGGTGGTTAAGTCCAACTCCAGCCTAGACCCTTGTCGACGATGCTGTGTGCCCAGGGATCGAAAGTCCGACCATCCTGGAATTGGCGGAGTCTTCCTCCCACCGGAAGCATTTCATTGCTTCTGGTGTCCCGAGGGTGTACCACCTCGGCCGCTAGCTCCCTTTCCTCCTCTGCCTCTGGAGGGACGGCGAGATGCGTCTCTGCCTGCACCTCTGCTTGAGCCTCAACCCTTGAGACGAAAGGTAGTCGTCTGTTGCTCAAAGGCAGGGGTGAAAACCGGTGATTAGGGCAAGACCGGTTGGGTGACCAGCTGAAAGGTTTGTTGTGGCTAAGCAGCCCACTTAGGGAGTAGCGGGTCCCGGAAACTGCTGTCTCTGTTGACGTTGCTGTGGGTTTCGGCTTGGAGGATCTCCTCTTAGGTTGAGGGCCGTCGTCCTGAGAGGATTTCCTCTTCTTCGACATGCCCCACTTGTGAAGAAGGTTCCTGTTCTCCGTGGCGGCCTTGTCGGTAATCTCTTTCACCAGATCAGAGGGAAAGAGGTGCTTACCCCAGATGTTGGAAGAAATCAGTCTCCGGGGTTCGTGTCTCACTGTGGCACTTTAGAACACGAATTCACGACAGGCTCTCCGAGCCTTCATGAAGCTTTATAAGTCCTTGACTACAGTCGCCAGATGCGTTTTGGCGAGCACCGTGTAGTGGTCGGGGACTCTAGAGTCACCGGCCATGACGTCAAGCTGGACCTGGAGGGACATGGATGCGGCAAGGCTTTCTTTCGTATCTTGTTCCCGACGAAGGAGGCATCGGGGGAAGTAACCAGGGAGAAGGGTCTGCACTCCTCTAGTGCAGGGCAAGGTTTCCCTTCTTCCACTGCCCTATGTACCGCTGCGAAGGCCTTTTCCATGAAGGGGAGGATCGCATCATCAGATGCGACGTAGGTAGGGTGCTTCTTGCTCAACGCCGGAAGCTTTGAGCAAGTAAAACCCCTACTTTTAAGGGTGTTGGCCCTCATAGCCTGGGCCTTCGGGAGATCGAACACTATCACCTCCTTAGGTTCGGTCTCTTCTTTAGAGGCAGGTTCGGATCGAAGCCGGACGTAACAGTCCGGGTAAGCCTCAAAACTTGGGAAGAATTCCACTTCTTCTAGGACAACCGAGCCGACCTTCTCACTGATGAAGATCCTGCCCGTTGCGATCGGCATATGCTCGGCATACCTCCAGGGGTTGGCGTGCGAGCATGCAGGGAGGTCCTTAACTGAATTCCTTTTCGGCTCCTTAGGACTTCCCATGGTCCCGATGTATTCGTGTGTCTCACGGAGTTTCTTGTCCATGATGGCTTCGAGCGTCCGAAATATCTCCTGGGCGCTGGTCGGGATGGGGTCCGGGGTGGCGGAGGTAGACGGGAGTGGTGGAAGGCGGAGCGACCTCTTGCTCCGACCCAGCGTATTCCACTTGGTCCTACTCATAGTCCAATTCTTCGGCCATGAGGTTCCTCTCCGTTGTCTCCGACACTTCCGACATACATTCCGCGTTGTCGGTATCCAGGCGACACTCGTGCATGGACTGAGCCATGACGACATCGGGTTCCACCGTGATCTGGACGGTGGGGATCTGATCCTTGGGGACCACAGAATCTGGGGATGCCTTTGGAAACAGTAAGGCCCTCAAGTCTTCGGTGGCAAGGTACGGTCCAGTGGCGTTCTTCTGGAAGCCACGCACCCCATTTGCGTAGCTTCTCTCGAGAAGCGTCCATAACTTCCGCTGAGGGAGGGTTATTGAACGCCTTGACCAGGCGTTCCTGGTAGACCGTACGGTTCAGTGGGTCCCAGAACTTCAGATCACCTTTTTGTTTGCACAAGGGGCGTGAGTCCTACACGCCGTGTGCCCATAACAGTGCGGGCGCTTCACTCCACAGAAGCCATGGTCGCACTTCACGTACTCCTCCTGTAAGAGAAAGAGGACATGAGTATGGGGGAGTCATAAGGATGACATCTATCTTAAGGTTAAGTATTAAGTAATTAATCTTTAACCTAATATTAAGTGGTAGAAATACTGTGACGTTCAGAGAGTGGGCGGAAAAGAAGGAGATAGACACATCCCCCATGTAACCCGCCTGGCCGGTTACCGTAACCTTATCCGTAGGCAATTTGTTGTGACCGAGGACACAGGGCAGAATTCAACATAGCATGCCGTGAAGGCAATGGGAATTCTAGTGGGGATTGCCAAGGATATAGAACTGGGACTGAGGCCACTCAGACCCAAGGATTGGGAACGTAGAAGATCCCATAGGGTAACAGTTTCCGGTAACCGGCCGTGCTAAGATACACGTAGCATGCTGGAAATCTGTGATATGCAAGAAGACAGCATGGTTACTAATGGAACGGTAAGGCAATACCTATCCATCGTGTAATCAAACCATCTGGTTGCGATGTAGGGCTATCA
This sequence comes from Palaemon carinicauda, assembly GCF_036898095.1. Lineage (NCBI taxonomy): Eukaryota > Metazoa > Arthropoda > Malacostraca > Decapoda > Palaemonidae > Palaemon > Palaemon carinicauda. The sequence goes on along the minus strand of NC_090731.1, from coordinate 35,575,154 downwards.
ACATCAGATGATAGCTAGTAGAAGGGGGTGCAAGTTGCTTGACGCCTCCGGAAGGCTCCGGCAGACCCCCGACACGCCGGAGGTCGCTCCAGCAGAGTTTCTGGCATTAGGGAAGACAATATAGAAGTCAAGAGTAATACCAGGGTGGCGGCCCCCGGCACAGCAGCGGCACGCCGGAGGGGAGCGGCGGCTCTGGCAGCCGGAGGTTGCCGGATTGGTGACAGGAACAAGGATGGTTATAGCAGAACCGGACTGCCAAGAGTAATACCAGGGTGGCGGCCGCCGGCACAGCGGCGGCACGCCGGCAGGGGAGCGGCGGCTCCGGCAGCCGGAGGTTGCCGGATTGGTGACAGGAACAAGGATGGTTATAGCAGAACCGGACTGCCGGCAGCGGATGCCGGATCTCCGGGGGCCGGCCGGTGGACGGACGACTGAAGCTATGAGGAAAGAGGGAAGGCCATCGGCTAGGCCCCGGCGGCAGGCGGCAGGCGGCAGTCCCCCGGCACCCGGCGGACTGACGGCCCAGAGGGCAAGGGGGAAGTCACCAAGGTAGGATGTGGGTATCACCGACAGTAGAGGCGGCAAGGGACCGGCACCAGGATAGTGAAAGAGACAGAAGGGGGGGATTTAGGGGTCCGGCCACGGACCCCAAGGCATCCCACCTGAGTGGGTGTACCCATGATAGAGGCTAGCCCTATCACCCAGAAGCAGGGGCCGCAGAGGACCGGGAGCAAAGGGAGCCCAAGGGAGGGCAGGGAACACCCAAGAGGGGGGAGAACCCCTGTAGACAGAATGCATCCAGTGGTTAACCCCATAGGACGCTATGAAGGATATACGTACCAGAGCGGACTGCACACAGGAGCTCAAGATAGCCCTATCACTCCACCCTAAGGAGGAGTTGTACGACAGGGGACAGATGGGTATAGACTAACCTAAGTATAGGCTAGGCCATACAAGAGATAGGTGGGGAGGGGAGAAGAGAAGGGTTTTTTGTGGAGGAGGTTCTGTACCAGAGCGGCCACCAAGGAAGGGAGGACACTCCCTAGCCTAAGGTAAGGCAGCCTGTCTGAAAACGGTGCATGGGTATCGTTTCAGCAAGGTACAGAACTAACTCCTCCAAAACCTAACCTAGAGCAGGGATGTTACAACCCTGAACTAGGAAAG
>NC_090731.1:35561490-35568990 GCF_036898095.1 Palaemon carinicauda | reverse complement strand
AGTTTTGTGTTATATATTCATAGGACATTTCCTTAAGAATTTGGTATAAAAAACCTGTTTCCGGAAACTAGTAGTTTATTTTTCTTTACTTTTAATGGCATTGTTGTTCTTAAATGTCCTTCTTTGTAACCATTTTTTTCTTAGCTTAAAAGCTATGTCTATAAGAATATTATTGTACCCTTATAAAAATAAGATTTTGAGATATTTCTTCCATGTCTTAATGGCTATCAAAAATTATATTTCTTTATTATTTTACCTTTGTAGGGATATGATTTTTAACATAATATTTTGTCCTTGTCTTTATTGTTATTATTTTCTAAATGTAACATTTAATTCAGTACAACACAACATTAATTACTCACCAATGAATTTGTTAAAAGTTATTATATACCTAAGTACATTTAGGTAAATACTGGGGTCTTATTTTGACTTTAATTAATCTAGCATATAAAATAGTGTTATATCTTTTGCATGCAAAGTATACAATTACCGAATGGGACAGATTGAATTAATTCTAATTTTTTTCTGCATAAGTCATTAGTACTAACTATCAATCTGTTATATCACAGTTGTTTCACATTTATAATTTGCTCTTTAGATATCGTCAGGATATCTAGATTTATTGGAGTGCGTTGTGTAATAAATTACACAAAAGTTAGATTCGAATATTACATCGTTATGATATCTAAATTTATTGCAGTTCATTCTGTATGAAGCTGCAAAAAAGTTGAATCACAATATTACATAATGACCTGCTCAGAGGGGGGGGGGGCGTAGATCGAGAGGCAGGCACTCCATTAGACTGCGGGATGGGGTGAAGGATGATATGGAGAGAAGAGGTTTGGTGGAAGAGGATGCCTTTAATAGAAGGCATAAGAGAGGGTGCATCAGGCAACCGACCCCTTAATGTAGTGATGAAGGTGGGAAAGATGATGATAGTTGAGTTTTCATGTCAGTTTCAAGTTTTTGAGGATATATTACCCAAATGAATGAATATTTTCAATGATTAATCTATAGATTTTATCAAAGACAAAATCAAGTTTCATAGACATCTGCAATTTAGGTAAGTTTGATAAACTTGAAAGATAAATCCAGTGTTTTATATAGATTATTCATTATTATATCAACACAATAGATGTTGTATAAGAATCATACTTTTAATGATATGGATTATACTTAAATTCATGAAAAGTAAAAGAAAAAAAATAAGCTTAAAGTGAGCGTATGGAAAACAATACAAAACATTCACGAGTCAATTATCTTTGTTAACATTCATTGTTTATGTCAATATCTATTTCTGTTCAATTCGAGTTTTCTGCGTCAGTCATTTTTCTTCCATAATTTCCGTACTCGGGTTTCTCTTGGAAATATGATTCCGAAGCTGCGACCTCATTTCAGTTCAGGAATCTCTGGAGTATCACAGAGGAAGAGAAAGACACGTGGAGTGGAACGTTTCAATTTATTCTAGGTCCGAAACAAAGCAATTCCATTCCTAGGATCAGTTGGAACTGGAACTTCAACACCAGATAGGCAAGTAATCGAATAAAGGTTGAACTTATAATATTGTAATAAATAATTTTGATTAATATTTATATGGGTTGGTATTCAATATTTCCAGAACTGGTAAATGACAGATGTCTTCATAGTCTGAAAACGTAGAGCAATAATCTTAATGAACAGAGTTAAGGATTAGAAACAGTACTCGAAGAAAACTCTATGATGATAACGCTTGAACTTTCACCGATGGTGGTTTATATATATATATATATATATATATATGTGTGTGTGTGTGTGTATATATATATATATATATATATACGTTATCTTTTTTTTAACTGTTTCTTGTTTTTCATCCTAATTCCAAACAAAATGCAAAATCTCAAAATATCACTATTTTGTTTCGCATCATTATCTACGCAGAACCTTATGGACACTGTTGTACGATAGATCGTGTATGTTTATTTCAATAATGCACAGAAAAGGGCAATTAAACGTCAATCATGATCATAAAGGTAAATTAATGAACACAGCATCGCTTTATATCCGAGTTTTCGTCATACTATGCGAATGGAGGTAGATTAATTGATTAACCTTTGATAATTGCTCGAAACACACACACACACAGAGAGAGAGAGAGAGAGAGAGAGAGAGAGAGAGAGAGATCTTAATTTTAGTTGGATAGCAGTGTAGTAATATTTGCACAGATATTGAGCATTGGCGTACAAATTAATATTGGTTATTGAGAACGTTGAATGATTTCTACAGGTATTAATCCTCACTGAATAGTCAGTGGCAAGGACGCCCTTGTTTTGAGGCCACTTAATAAAATCTCAATATCATATTAGATCTTACCAGCAATGAAATATACTTCGATTGTGCAATGGATGATCATTGATGGCCTGGTATGATCTTTCCAGAAATTGGTTTGGCACACTTCACTGATCATTTTATTGCATTTATATTAACTAAGGTGCTTTGTAAGCTAACTGAAATCATATTGTCCCACTGAAAACTATGATTTATACTTTATAAGAAATTTGTATAACTCACCTATTATTATTCATCACCGAGGTTTTTAATCATATTTATTATATTGGTCAAGTAATTTAAATCCTACAGTGGAAGCCTTGCGCGGAATCAGTATAATCATAGGCCTCTAGCGTCACTGGGTAAAATGAATATGTAATGCAAAATATAATTTAATGTTAATCGCAATGTTAGCCACGCAAAATTACCTCAAGTTATACAACACTGCATTGATGTTTAGATTACTATGCTTTGTTGAGAACGATTGGCTGAATTTATGAGAGTCGAGTAGCCAAGAAAGTTGCTTGGCTTGTTTGAAAATGACTCTCCTAAATACACTAGAATTCATAAGAAATGGGAATGTTATGGTGATTTTTTAAATAAAAAATAATGATAAAAAGATGATATTACTATTAGTAATAATATGTTAATCAATCTTAGTCCTGGAATATCATTAACACGAGTACAAATAATTAAGCTTTTTTTTTTCCATTCTAAAAAGATGAATATCTTACAACAGAATTTATCAACATGTTAAGATGACCTCAAGAATACTTAACAAACAAACAATTTATTTTCATTTATGACTTTACCCACAAATAAAATATTTTCTTTAATTATGCAATTCCTTTCTGCATTTTCGATGAGTCTCCTTAGTTTTAATCACCACCCTATACCATACATAATTAATCAATACATTCAAAGAAGTTTTTACGCTATAATAATTATAAACTTGAATAAACATGACTTCCTATAAGAATTTATCTAATTAAGCAATATTATAACTTTCAATGTTAATGTAGACTGTTAAAATATCTAATACGATGTTCCAATCAAGCTATCCAAAATTAAAGATACCGAGAGAGAGAGAGAGAGAGAGAGAGAGAGAGAGAGAGAGAGAGTATCTCATATGCTCTTGCTTTTACAACAGAGAAAACAATTCTTTGACCCTTATAGCGATCTTGAGAGAGAGAGAGAGAGAGAGAGAGAGAGAGAGAGAGAGAGAGAGAATGCTCATATTCTTCTTGCTGTCACAAAGGAAAGATTATTTCTTTGACCTTTACAGAGATCTCACTGCAGATCCGGTTAATTCTAACATAAAATATATTACACTTTAGAAATCGCATTCCACTTATAACTTGGCTTCAGTAATATGAGGAAATGAGAGCATCTGCTTAAAGGCACTTCCAGAGAATAAGAGAGAGAGTTGGTTAAAGAAAACCTTTTCATTTCAAGATGGAAGAGTTCTCCTTTTGATAATATATACTGCTCTTTCTAATTGTTATCGTAAAAATGTAAAATTTACATATTATTTTAAAATTCTCCAAGTACCGTATTCTTCCTTACGTCAAGCTAACGAGGGCTGGTTTTGTATTTAATGCTTTCTTCTATATTTCTTATTTCACTAGTTTTTCTCATCAATTTTAAAGATTTACAAAATAAACGGAAAAGTTTTTGTTCCCTGAAGATCTATCGAGTATTTGGCTCCTTTTACTCATTACAATGAGAGAGAGAGAGAGAGAGAGAGAGAGAGAGAGAGAGAGAGAGACTCAACTTCACTATTGACCATCACGCACCAATACCGCTCAGTAGTACTTATCAGTTATTCTTTTTTTACAATGTATCAAAGTAGGAAATAATCAATATTTTTAGAGCAATATAGAATTGAGACACACTCTCTCTCTCTCTCTCTCTCTCTCTCTCTCTCTCTCTCTCTTTGGAATCATTTAGTGGAAGCGTTAAACATTAACCTCACCTATAACAATCACTGACTTCAAAACATGGGTCGAATATGGATACCTTTGAATCTTACCTGGAGATCACTATGGGACCTTAGCATAACCAAAGACAACTGAATCTGGTCCCAATGAAATGAAAAGAGGTAAAGTGGAATAGTAGAGAATAAAAATATTGAACTGAATGTTGATCTAGGCGCCTTTGTAAGTTCATATTTATATACAAAGATGTTGATTAATATTCATATATAGTGTTACGGTGAGATTATTCTATGATTCAGCTTTCAAATATATTTTAGTAATATTGCAATATCAAAAGCTTCATATCGTTGTGATAGATGTTTCATGTTTCAAATGGAAACAAGATCATTTGATAATTGTGTTTCTCATTATGTAAAATAAATCACACGCATTCGAATAAATTTGAAGATAGTCTAGTATTTTGCTCATTCAGTGTAAAGAAAAGCCTTTTAATACTTTTGAAAGGGTCTCATGAAATCAAATGACTGGTTTACTCAGCTAAAAGAATTCTAAACGACGTAGAATACTAAGGAAATTGTTATAATATTTTTCGAAATTATTTCCTCTGAAGCTTTATGAATAATGAGTAAGTTAATCTTCAACAAAGTGGAGCTCAGTTTGTTTATCAATTGATTAAAATAACTATGTTTGCCATATATTGAAAAGGCGGCTATATTACTTTTCTATTATCATACGTTATGCTAAAAAGGTCTTGTAAATATTTGCGATACGAAATTCCAATTTTCGATCGTTGTCAATATAGAACCTCATCCCTTACTCTCCAAATAGAGACTGAATTACGATTTCTATTGATGTATTTCCATAGAATGGATTGAAGGTTGAAGATGCTTCATTATTAGGATTTGTAAACATTCCAGTGAACCACTTCAATTCTTTTAGCATGTACTTTATGATTGAATGAAATGGCAAATTCCACTAATATAGTATAATATAAAAACATTTCCAATTAAAAGACAGAGGGGTATTGTGCCAAAAGAGAAACGGGCAGATGAAGAATTATATATATCTATCTATAAATATATATATATATATATATACATATATATATATATCTATAAATATATATATATATATATATATATCTATAAATATTATATATATATATATATATGCATATATATATATATATATATATAAATTTATATATATACACATATGTATGTATATATATATATATATATATATATACCATTTGTCAGTCTATGTGTGACAGGTCGGGATAAGCTGTGGCTAAGAAGGCAGGATGAAAGCAACTGAGTAACTTTACTACAGAACATCCGCTTATATATACATAAACTCCAGGCGAAAAGGACATACAAACATAACAGGCCATTTCATGTTCAATCGACAACCGTTGCTGTTAAGTTAAAGGTGAGAAAAACAGACATGTTATTTCAGGTCCCTATCAGTGCGAGGGGAGAGCAAAGATACAAAGCATAATATATACAAAAAAAATGGCGTTACCTATGTACGATTGTGTTACACTACGGTTGGTACAGAGCTCCCCCCCCCCCCACCCCGAAAAATGACATACTGTTAATTAGGGCGCCCTGATCTAGAGAGGCGAACTGTAAGCGGGTCATCTGTAAGGAGATAAGCAGGTTTTATACGATCAATGGAGACCTAGTCTTCTTTACGAGGAATGTTTAGTAGTAATGCTTTCGGAATGCGTCAGATCACAAGGAAAGGGCCAGTGTAAGGGAGCATTAGCGTGGGTTGCTAGTGTCGTTGCGTAGGAAGATTTGCGTTGCAGAGTGCATGTATGTCGGTATTTGATGCTTCGCTGGGGGCCTGTAAGTCTGGCGGCATGGAGTAAATTTTCCCACGACGTGACGTATCGCTGGAGATCGTCGGAGGAGGTTGCAGAAGGGAAAAATTCGGCAGGTATGACCATCATGTCGCCATAAACCATTTCAGCTGCCGAGACGTTGAGGGTGTCTTTAGGAGTGGTCATTATTCCCAGAAGGACCCAGGGAAACAGTTCGAATCCTTGCAGTGGGACATCAGATCTGCTTTGAGGGTACAATAAAAATTTTCAACTATTCCATTGGCAGCGGGGTTGTAGGCAGTAGTATGATGTAGGGTGATGCCCAGAAGATTCTGTAATGATGCCAACAGTTGAGAGGTGAAAGTGGTACCTCTGTCAGAAGTAATATGCTCAAGGATACCAAATCTTGCAATCCATCCTGAGAGTAAGGCAGATGTAAATGAGGCGGACGTTGCAGTTTCCATAGGAATGGCTTCAGGCTAACGAGTGGAGCGGTCGATGACGGTAAACAGGTAACGATGTCCTTGTGATGTGGTTGGGGGCCTACAATGTCGACGTGAATATGAGCGAAACGACACTGAGGTTGAGGAAAGGTGCCCACTCATGAATCCGTGTGTCAATGTACTTTGGAAGTCTGGCAAGAAGTACTGGGTTGGACCCAATCCTTAGCCTCCTTAGAAATGCCGTACTAAAGGAACTTTGTCTTCAGCAGTTGTGTAGTAGAAGGCAAGAGGGATGTGAAATGCCGTGAATGAAATCAAACACCTGTTGGCGCATGGGAGCAGGAATACAAGGTCGCGGTCTATCAGTACTGACGTCATAGAGGAGTTTGGTGTTGGAGTCGTTGAGGGAGATGTCATCCCAATGGGGGGATATGCAGGAGGTCCTACAAGATTGATACTCTGGATTCTGTCATTGGGCTTCAGAAAAGGGGTTGTAATCCAATCCCAGTTCAATGGCAGCCATGTTTCTTGACAGGGCATCGTCAACGGGATTAATTTTCCCAGGGACGTGTATAAGGGTGCAATTGTATTCAGCCACGGCGGAGAGATGTCGTCGTTGACGAGCGGACCAGGCGTCAAACTGCGGGTCTACCAAAAATCGCAAGCCATTTCCTGCATCATGTAAAAGGAAAAGATTGGAAACACGGGAGGCCATCACCACGAGCGATGGCCTACTGCCATAAGCGATGGCCTACTGCCACGAGCGATGGCCTACTTACACGTTTTTTGGCCACTGACAATTCTTGGCACATTTCTTCGCAGCTGCCCCATATCTGTAGTTGTAGTAGCAAAACTGCGGCCGAAGGGCAGCAGTAAATGGATGTAGAAGTCTTTGGTGGGGGCGCGAGCAAGTGGTGGGTAATGGGCTTTGTCACAAATCTGGCACGTAACGCGGTAGGCGTGTGTGTCCTACGGCATTCACATC
>NC_090731.1:35553990-35556490 GCF_036898095.1 Palaemon carinicauda | reverse complement strand
ACCATTCCGCCATTTATTTAAATCACTACACTTGGCTCTTGCAACTTTTAACCAGTGGGCCAATACCCTTTCCTCCCAAAAAATCATTCATCTTCCCAACCTTCTCTTAAAAAGATTAGGTATAAGGTATTCATATCAACACATTCTCTAAAACTGCCTATCCTCAAGGCTGAACTTTTAATCCCGCAGCCACTTCCCATTCAGGAACTAGCCCGACCCAAGCAACCAGGAATCATATAAATGCATGAATAATAAAGCATGTTCCTTACGGATCTCACCTCTGATTGTGTTTAGGTTCACTCAGCAATATAATACATATTTCCACACTCAGTAGAACTATCACAACATTTACATATACATTAAGCATCATCAACATAAGAACACATTGTTATCATCAAGTTTATTTAAAACACGTCGAAAGAATAAATGAGGACTGTTCAAACAACTATAGCAAAGGAAAAAAAAAAAGAAATTCTACTCATCAACTCAAGGAATGTCACGTATGTAGGGGTAAAGAGGAACACTTTTCAAAACTATATATTCAGCCACCACATGTATGGGTGCCTGATGATGTTCAGACACTGCGCCATTGCTAATACTTTGTATCACAACTTTACTCGGTATGGACCCAAATACGCTGGCTCTAGTTTGTGTTTCCTAGGTTGTAATCATTTCATATACACACAATCGCCCACAAATACTTTAACCAGTGTGGTTTTGAACCGAACATCATACTTAGAGCTGTGATTTTCATTATCTCTTTTCAAAAACCTTTCAGTGGTGTTCATTACCCTCCTAAATAAATTTAATAAACATACATGGTATTGCTCAGTTGAATAATTTGGTAATTGTTGCGAATTAATTAGGACCATATATGGTAACACAGGATTCTGTCCATACACTAAAAAGAAAGGTGTGTCCCTGAGAGAAGCATTATACGCAATGTTAAAAAGCTAGCTCAGCTGTAGTAAGAATGGCATACCAATGAAGGGGTCATCAGCCACTAAGTAACGTAAAATTCGCACTACTTCCCTAATTTGCCATTCCATTAATCCATTTGCTGATGGCCTATATGCGGTCACCCAAAAGTGTTCAATTTTCATCAAGTATGTGACCGATTTCACCACCTTCGTGCAACCTTACCTAGTAATGAAAGAACGCAATGCCTGGGCTAATGAATTTGCCGATTCATCCAACATTGCGTAAAAATGAGTGTACCGAGTAAATGCATCCGCAAATACACATATATACTTAGATTATATTGAACCAGTAGCAAATGGTCCTTCCACATCCATATACACTTTATAAACTTTAATAAGAATCACAGGCCACATTCTGGCTTCCGGTACAGTGTTATTATGTTCTTTGAAACAGTTACAAGCATGACAACCTTTTATATAGTTCTCTATATATTTTTTCATTCCTAACCAAAAGAAGGATTCAAGTGCTCTCCTTAATATTCTATTAATCCCTAAATGCTCTGCATACAAACTTGAATGTACAATGTGGATGGCTTGGTTAATTAAAAGGGAGGGGGGGAAGAACTACCCGTGCACAAAATTCCTCTACCTTCTTCTCGTAAACACAAGATAAGATATCATTTTCTATAAAATAATTCTCACGAGGCACATTCCGAAATGACGGATAACTCTCCGAATCCCTTTTAATCATTGCTCACACTCTTTCCACCCTTTCCTCTTTTTTCTGTCCCTCTCTGCCTTTTTTTATGTCACAACCTACCAAGTCGATCAAACATGCATCATCATAGCATTCATTCTGGACACCCCTGGTCATGTACTCAGCCACCCACATATATTCACCTTCTCTGCTCAATCTATCTCTCTCTCCCTCTCTCTCTCTCTCTCTCTCTCTCTCTTACTCTCCTCTCTCTCTCTGTACCCCGTCTCTCGTCTCGAGACTTCACATCCCGTTCTCTATTTTCTCTATTTTGATGGGGTATTCAATGCTTTGGTTACGTTCTTCGTTCCTCTATTGTGCCCCAGTTGTTACTCCTATTACTGGACCTCTAGAAAGATCATCAGCAACCATATTAGCTTTAGCTTCGATATGGTGAAAACCCTTTATATTAAACCCTAACAGTCTGTCAATCCATCTCGCTTGTCAAGAGGTCAAATCATTTTTATAATACAAATCGTGTAAGGGGAGATGACCATTTTGCAACTCAATAGACTGACCTATAAAACCACCGATGCCTCTCTTGAACCCAAAGAATAGCCAAATCCTCTCGATCGAATGTACGATAATTCTTTTCTGCCCATTTTAATACCCAAGAACCAAAACAAATGGGTTGCTCTCTGCCTTTATCATCTCATTGAGAAACTACGCCAACAATAGCTATGCTACTCACAGCTGTTGTCACTAAAAACGGGTGATCAAATCTAAGAAATGCAAGTAATTCATTGCTAGTTAGGCAGCTTTCAAATGGTTAAAGGCCCTCTCTTCTTCCCCTCCCTAATTTATTTCTTTTTGTTTCTTTAAA
>NC_090731.1:35500857-35520857 GCF_036898095.1 Palaemon carinicauda | reverse complement strand
GCATCCACAAATACACATATATACTTAGGTTGTATTAAACCAGTAGGAAATGGTCCTACCACATCCATATGCACTTTATAAAATTTAATAAGAATCACAGGCCACTTTCTGGCTTCCGGTACAGTGTTGTTATGTTCTTTGAAACAGTTACAAGCACGACAACCTTTTATATAATTCTCTATATATTTTTTCATTCCTAACCATAAGAAGGATTCAAGTGCTCTCCTTAATATTCTATCAATACATAAATGCTCTGCATACGGACTCGCATTTACAATGTGAATGGCTTTATTAATTAAAAGGGGGTGGGGGAGAACTACCCATGCAGAAAATTCCTCTACCTTCTTCTCGTAAACACAATATAAGATATCATTTTCTATAAATAATTCTCACGAGGCACATTCCGAAATGACGGATAACTCTCTGAATCCCTTTTAATCATTGCTCACACTCTTTCCATCCATTCCTATTTTTTCTGTCCCTCTCCGACTTTTTTTATGTCACAACCTGCCAAGTCCATCAGACATGCATCATCAAAGCATTCATTCTGGACACCCCTGGTCATGTACTCAGCTACCCACATATATTCACCTTCGCTGCTCAATCTCTCTCTCTCTCCCTCTCCCTCTTACTCTCCTCTCTCTCTCTGTATCCCGTCTCCTGACTGCTCATTGAGACTTCACATCCCGTTCTCTATTCTCTCTATTTTCATGGGGTCTCCAATATTTTGGTTACGTTCTTCGATCCTCTATTGTGCCCCAGTTGTTACTCCTATTACTGGACCTCTAGAGATCATCAGCAACCATGTTAGCTTTAGCTTCCTTGTGGTGAAAACCCTTTATATTAAACCCTAACAATTTCTCAATCCATCTCGCTTGTCAAGATGTCAAATCATTTTCATAATAGAAATCACGTAAGGGGCGATGATTACTTTGTAACTCAATCGACTGACCTAATAAAAACCAACGATGCCTCTCTTGAACCCAAAAAATAGCCAAATCCTCTCGATCGAATGTACGATAATTCTTTTCTGCACGTTTTAATGCCCATGAAGCAAAACAAATGCGTTGCTCTCTGCCTTTATCATCCTATCGAGAAACTATGCCACCAATTGCTACGCTACTCACATCTGTTGTCACTAAAAACGGGCGATCAAATCTAGGATATGCAAGTAATTCATTGCTAGTTGAGCAGCTTTCAAATGGTTAAAGGACCTCTCTTCTTCCCCTCCCTAATTTATTACTTTTTGTTTCTTTGAAGCATCTAAGGGTCTCGCTATCTATCCAAAACCTCTTATGAATTTACGGTAATACCCAGCGAGCCTAAGGAACCCTTACCTGATCTTGGGAAATCTCTAATATCCGCTATTTTACTGCGGCAGGGTTGAATACATTCTGGGGTTATTATGTGATCTAAAAATTCGAATTATTTACCAAAAAAATTGGTACTTTGACAAATTTATTTCCATATCATTACAGCGCAATACTTCTAAACCTTTACGAATATTATTATTATGTTCTTCTGCCGTTTTCCCTGTATCTATGATATCGTCTCATAAACAAGAAGATTATGGCCAATTAAGGGAGACAACACCACTATCATTACTCTAGAGAAATGACCTGGAGCATTTTTAACTCCCAAAGGAAGAAAATTAAAGTGAAATAGTTGATCGTTAGCAATAAATGACGTTTTACATTAACTGTCTTCCTGAATGGGTATTTGATAGCATCTATATTTTAGATTACCAGTTGTGAAATATTTACTATCCTGTACCTTCATAAGTAATTCTTTGATCGAGGGCCATGGAAATGCATTTTCCTTAGTGACTGCATTCAACTTCCAATAATCCACACATAATCTTACCGAGGAGGATTCACTCTCCTTGATTATCCCTTGTTCCCTTAATTTATTAATTTTCCTTTTTTTATCTTCCTGGAAATGAATGGGTAACTTATAAGACCTTGGCCTTTTTGGCTCCGCCTAGCCAGTTTATTGCTAAAGGAAAGCGATCAATCCCTCCGGGGGCTCATCTCCAATTGCAATTATATCCGAATAATTAATGACAATGTCACTATGCGCTTGCATATTGAAATTCTGAGTGTGTTCTTCTGTGCGGGCTAGAGTTGTAGCTCCTAACATCCCATTACTAGTAATTTGAAACAACTCTAATTCACAAACAGAATCACTTCCTAACACAACTATTTTATTTAACAAATTAACTATAGTTATATCAGCTCTGTTCTCTTTTTATTTCCGCTAAACCCTCTAAAATCATCTGGGCCCAATGGTCGTGGAGTTTTGCAACAACCTTGGTTCCTTCCAGAAAAGGGCGCCACGGGTCACTGATATGCTTGCAAGTGTTTGGGGAGACAACACTGCTCCTCTCTTAGGTAGAGCTGTTACCTTATTTAAATGTCTCTCCGAGCCTGCACACACACTTACTCCCTCATGACTTTCTATCGGCAAAATGCACCCTTCTGCTTTTACTGTTCATGTATATTCTCCCAGTATTGCATATTTGATTATTAGAGATAAAATCAATTCCTAAAATAGCCTCGATCCCTGGAATTCCTAAGGTGGGCAAGACAAAAAATCGTCCTACCTTAAAGTTGACTATCGTTATATGGTTTTGCATTGTTTATTTCCTCCTGGCGTGTCGAGGACGATGGATGCCGCTGACTGTAGTGGGTTTGAGAAGAATCTTTTTCCAATAACTGAAATGCTGGCTCCTGTCTCAATTAGCGCTGGAATTGATTTATCTAACATGTCAATCCTAACAGCTAACATTCCTAGCCGACCATTACAAGATATGGGGAACGGGCCAATGACCTCAGCTACAATGCCGCTGCTCCCTAGTGGTGCGGGGGTGAGACTGGGAATACCGATGGAGGTCCCAGTGCCTGTTCTGACACGTCCATCGTTACTGCTTCCTCAGCTACTGCTTGTGGTCGTGTAGGGGGGGCGTCCGCAAACTTCCTCGTCTCCCCCTTCCTCTGTTTCCTTTTCCTGGGATGTCGGGCGGAGGGAGTTGTGCGCGTGCCAGAGCCCGCCCGCCCTCGGCGTTTTTTGCTGAGCACTCTCGAGATAAATGACCTTAGGCCTGACAAGTGTAACAGCAGGGTGATCTTTGTGTGGGGTACTCCACAAGTCAGTGCCCATCTCCTCCACACTGCCAGTATTGCTGACTGCGTTCTCCCTTATCCCACTTTATTCTCATGGCTGCCAACTTCTTGGAATTAGGCCCGTTATTCTCAGTCATTTTTTCTTCTGGCAAATTGTCTGAAATGTTTTGTATTTCACTCACTATGTCTGGTAAGGAGCGATTATCATCGGACAAATAACCACATAAATACGGGTTTACTAATCTGATATGTTCACAGGCAATTGCTTTTTTATCACATTCTGGGAAATTGGCACTCCGGGTAGAAAATCTATGAACGGATTCACCTTCCCGTAATTTAGGTTTGTAATTTTCTTTTATGTCTCCCTTTCTCGCATCCGGTATGGCATACTTCTCAATTAAAGATGGTTCTATTTCAGTATAACTTCTTAAAAAGTCTTGCGGCAAACACATTATTTCTATTACAGGAGCATCTTTCTGCAATCTATTTGCTTCAATAGCTTTTTCTCTTTCCGACCACCCATTTGTAGCTACTTGAAAGTCTCGCAAAAACACTTCAAACATTGAAATTTTCCATTAGGTCACTAATCATCAAAAGGCCTAACACCTGTCTTAAGTTCTCGCAACTTTCAAACTACGATTTGCATATCTTTACGCGGCTGGGCATGTGTACTTTAACTTGTGTGCGTTTGAACTTTGTTTATGTACGTCGGATAAGCTGTGGTTGTGCGCCGCTCCACTTCTCGTTTAACCAAGAATCTATTCATTAACTGTTGTAAGTTATCTAACTTATTTCCCAATTCTTGTGTTCTAATTTCCTGTCTATATTTCTCATCGGGAACGCTATATCCCACTGCTTCTTCATTCTCATCTCCCCCAGCAGAAGCGTCTGCTATGCTAGTCTTTGTGTTTCTACCCATCTTGAACTTTTATTTTACCAGTTCAAAGAACAACTTCGCTCACACCATACACAAACAGGCGTATTTTTACATTTGACACACTATACTGTAAACTGCTATCACTCTCTCAGGTACGAAAGTATTGTCTACTTGAGCGCATCTATAAAGCATCTAAACTCCCCTCGCAATCAAAATGCAATCTTGCTACAACCATCATGCTGAGTTATAGGTTTTTGTGGACTACTTATGATTATAAAGTTCAATTACTTTGACTAAAAATACATATCTGCATACAAGAATTTGGATATATATATATATATATATATATATATATATATATATATATATATATATATATATATATATATATATATATATATATATATATAGATACATATATTAATATATATATATATATATATATATATATATATTTATATATATATATATATATATATATATATATATATATATATATATATATATATATATATATATATATATATATACATGTATATATATATATATATATATATATATATATATATATATATATATATATATATAAAAATATATAACCACACATTTATCAAATCCTACTTGACTGGGACCCACCTTAGGAGCTGGATATACATCTCTTAGGTATGAAAATAGAATACGTGAATAACATAATCTACTCATGCAGACCAGCTTCGTAAGAATATATATATATATATATATATATATATATATATATATATATATATATATATATATATATATATATATATATATATGTATGTATGTGTGTGTGTGTATAGGCTACACACACACACACTCACACACACACACACACACACACACACACACATATATATATATATATATATATATATATATATATATATATATATATATATATATATATATATATATATATATATATATATTATTCCATTCACGCCCATACTTGCATCAGTTGGAACAGCATTTTGTAATGTTGTCAGTGCTAATATATGCTGATATGGTAGTCGTACAATCTCTCTCTTTAGAAGAAGAAGAAGAAGAAAGAAGAAGAAGAAGAAGAAGAAGAAGAAGAAGAAGAAGAAGAAGAAGAAGAAGAAGAAGAAGAAAAAAAAGAAGAATTAAGGGAGGAGTACTCATCCATTACGGACGTCCCAACCAATTTATATAACCAACGTTTGAAATATCTCGTGTAAGATTGAAATTCATTTCACCTCTTTTGGAGTCGAGTGAAGAATGAATATGTCACTTTATCTCTCTCTTTATGTTTTTTCGTGACAAAAGAAAAAGGAAAAAGAATGAACGGAGAGGTTCCAATCCATCAGGGAATTTCTCCCCAGCTCCTCAAGAGCAATGTTATAAATATTTTGTATAAAGTTTTGTTCTTTTTCTGCCCACTTTTGGAGTTGAGAGTGACGAATGAATCGAAAAATAAAGATATAAAAGAAAATTTCACTGAGGCCTAACATTCCATAAGAATAGTCCTATCCCATTTTCTAACAGAAGCGTTGGAAATATTTTGTAAAAATGTTTTAGTTCTGTATTCTTGTTTTGTAATTGTAAATGTCGAACTAATATAATAAATGCTCTAAATATCTATTGTTGGTGTCCTCATCAACGTATTATCTAAGCACTAAGTCACATCATGTAACTTCTTATGAAGATAGTTGTCTTTTGTAACGTGAATGAGCATGATGGCATTAGGATTATTATATTATTACGTGACGAAAGAGGGTTGTGACTCAAAGGCAGGAGGAACTTTTGGAACATAACAGAAAGATATATATATATATATATATATATATATATATATATATATATATATATATATATATATATATATATATATATATATATATATATATATATTGTGCCCAGGTTTACCCTCAAGCAAAATGATACCAGCAGACTATAACGGTTTATAAATAGTCATAAATCCATTTTTTAATATTTTTCTCCTTTATGTTATCTAC
This sequence comes from Palaemon carinicauda, assembly GCF_036898095.1. NCBI lineage: Eukaryota > Metazoa > Arthropoda > Malacostraca > Decapoda > Palaemonidae > Palaemon > Palaemon carinicauda. The sequence continues at coordinate 35,514,861 of NC_090731.1, read as the reverse complement.
CACCCCTGAGCCATGTTCTGTAATATTATTATCAATATTTAAATCTTCATAACCATCATGCCTATTCATTTCAATACAATATTTATTATAATTATGTAACCAATCAGACTGTTACTACTACTACGAAATCAATCTCTTGTATAGAAAGTATCATCATGTAAAATTCGTAAATGATTGTCAACACCGGACATCGGATTCCGTGATAAGTATCTGCGACGATATTGGATTTCCACGGGAAGTATTAAATCTGCCTTGATAATTCCCGGACAATCAAATCCCAAGTCGTCCATTCTGAAATTGAATCTAATCCTCTGATCCAAAAAGGTATGGGTTTGCAATCTGTTGATATGATCACCAGATAACCAGGAATGATGTATTTTAAAGGTGCCTGTTTCGCAATATGTGAGTCGGCAGTTCGAGCCCCACACAAGCCCGTAGGTTTCTAGTAGTGTTTGCAACATCACTGTCCTTTTAACCTGGCGAGGGTTGGGGCTGGGAGTGGCAGAGTGAGCGTTATGGGAGCGTGAGGATCTACCTGTTCAGTAATCAAAAGCCATTGTCTGGCCCTTGATAGTCCTTGGGGATGGGGTGTTTAAAGGCCTCTTACGAATAGCAGAGGGAAGAGACAGTGTCACTGATCTAGCTAGCAGGACAATGTCCTAGAGACTGACTGTATATACATATGATTAGTGATATAACCCCCTCACTAACCAAGGTGAGACTACATTGAGTCAGACAATGGCTGCTGATGACTCGGCAGGTAGACCTAAAGGCCAGCGAGGTTGCAGACACTATAGAAAAATATAGATCCTGAGCGGAACTCGAACCCGAGTCCGGCAGACCACCAATAGGACTTCCTGCTGAGTAATCAAGAGCCATTGCCCAAGCCTCCTTGGACCTAGTTCGGGTGAAAAGGGGATTGAGTGCATATTTTGGACATTGTCTTGTCCCTGCTTCTGCCGCTAATGAGTAACCTTTAAACTTTGTATCTTAAATTGTCATATACTATTGACGATCTGTAATGTTCTTCTCATTATAGAATTTTAATCTTTTTGAATAAAAGGGCATACGATGCATCCTCATATCCTTCAACTGAGATGTAAATTCTTTGACCCAAAAATCTGAAGCCTCTTCCACAATCTAAAATCCTTACTAAAATCAGGGAATATGAAGATTGTTAGTTTAAACTTTTTTTTTTTCCAAAACTAAAAGGGATTTTTTGGGAAACACCAAAATAAATTGATTTCTTTATTAGATTAGTTAATGGGTCTGATAACACTGACTAATCATATATAAATTTCCTATAATGACTAGCCATTCCTAGAAGAAAAAATAACTTGCTCGACTGAAGTACTGTCTGGAAAATTAGAATTTAGTTAAATTATAAATTTGAGCTACCCAAAATAAGTTAAATAATTCTAGAGAAATACATGTAGAATACTATTTTGTTTTAATTTTCTAATAAAATTAACATAACCCTTGTAAAACTAATTTAATTCTACGTAAATATTTTTCAACGGTTTCTTAATAGATGATCAAATCATCCATATGATCAAGCAATGTCCTCATACTCTGTTCTAATCGTTCTCGTAAATGTAATTCTCCATCAACTGTTTAATCCTTCTCGTAAATGTAATTGGTACGCAATGTAATTCAAATGGCCCACGCATAAATATAGCTGACTCTGTTTCAGCGAAAATTTGATGAAAGCTGAAGTATTAATGAAGTCATCAGTAAACGTTTCCTCATTGAGTTTAAGGAAATCTTGGAAAAATGGTCAAGTTTTATCTCAGAAAAGCATAATAACGGGAAATTTTGAAGACTATTTAACTTATTTATCTACTTTCTTGTCAAATTAATCCAGAAATTTAACTGGTATTTGTTCCATAATTTAATTTCACTTGGAGTTCGTTTGAAAACTTTTTTTTCTCGTATTTTACTCAGTATAGAAAAGTCATCATGAGTTAAATTTCAATAAAGTAACAAAATCCTTTTTATCGTTCAAGGAATTATCCTTTGTTCGCTTATCAGTAATAGGTTTGAACATGAATACATCAGTAACATCTATAATTCCCTATAATTACTCAACATATACTATTGCATGGGCACATATTTCTCTCTCTATTACTCTAGAATTCATTCTTAGCACAATATTATCATAAAATCATATCTAAACCCCAACAATAGTATCTTTATTAACTTGTATTCTAAAGAAGCCTCAAGTCACTGTAATTCCTTGGGTTGCAGCTTTCGTTCTCTGCCTCTTTCATGCTATGCCAAAAGAATTGTTTTTTTTTTTTTTTTTTTTTTTTTTTTTTGCGTACTTGAAAGCATTGTATGATGTAAAAGTAATAGGTATGACGTAAATACAACAAGCTTTATTGGAAACGTCCCTGCCAGGTGTTCTGCCGAACGGGAGACCGAGTCACGCTCAAACTTGATAGTTTCTTGTAGTGTCTGCAACCTCACCATCCTTGTGAGATAGGGTTGGTGGAGCATATATGTTTACCTACTGACTCATCAGCAGCCATTGCCTGGCCCTTCCTGGTCATAGCTTGGGTGGAGTGGGGTGTCGGTCACTGGTCATATGGGTATAGGTTCAGTCTTAAGAGCATTGTCCTACTAGGGTGTTGTCACTGTACCTTGCTTCTGCTATTCCTGAGCGACCTTTAAAAAAGGAAATCTTATTGTTGAGTAGATAATCAAGATAAAGCCAAAGACTTTTTTCTTGTTAGTTCATATATATCTACTTTAAATGTCTCGAAGATTGAGGCTTCTTCAAAATTATTATATAAAAAATAAAGGATTTATATAATTCATAATTCATATGATATCTTGATTTCTTGTATGAAAGTTCATTTGCTTAAACTTTTGATTAAGGATTTATTATGTTATGTATGTAGACTTTGCGAATCCAAATGTAGTTTCTCTTCACATTAAATAAAGTATATGCATAGATCATTACGAAAACTCTTCGGTCAAATGGCATTGATATAAACCAAGTAGAAAGTTTTAAATAAAATCAATGATAAAATGGTATATTAATTCCAATATGAAAATTTTTTAGAAATTAAATTAGCTGGAGCTCATCATTTTCAAAAAATATTTCCACAGTTAGAAAATATGAAATTATGTATAACATTATTGCTCTTGTGCTCCCTAATTTTACGTTGGTAAAACAACATTACGATTTTTAAAGAGAGAAATCCTACAGCATATGTTTAAAAAAAGAAGTTCCTAACACATACATAAAAATAACAGAGACAAACTTTAGCAGTAATTTATTACCGTTTTCCTTTGGAGACAGGTTTTCAACAGTAATATGAGGAAATGTGAGCAACATTTCAAAATGAGGAAATGAGCCTCCAACGCAGAAGAGAGAATGTTCGTTAAAGAATTTTTTTTCTCAAAATAAGAGGAAAGTTCCCTAATTATTGTCCTTGACAGATACAGTTGGCTATTATAGTTTTTTTTTCATCTTTTTCTTTTGTACGTTTTTATTTAATGTTTTTCATTTCATATCATAGCAAAAAGGCTTTTTGTTTTACAGACATGCATCTATATATAGATATACATACATACATTTATACCTGTATGAATATATATATATATATATATATATATATATATATATATATATATATATATATATATATATATATATATATATATATATATATATATATATATATACATGTGTGTGCGTGTGTGTGTTTCCAAATATATTTTTGCTTCAGTTTTAGAGAAGATCGTGATAAAGTGTGACTTCTTGTTTCTTAAACCCCAATTCAGGGATTCCACAATTCAAAGAGAGAGAGAGAGAGAGAGAGAGAGAGAGAGAGAGAGAGAGAGAGAGAGAGAGAGAGAGAGAGAGAGAGAGAGAGAGAGAGAGAGCATTTCCTTGTATTATATAATTGGTATCACCAATTATTAATATAGGAACTGTGACAATAAAATCTTTTATTCCCATCCTCCTGATTTCCCCTCCAGTTTAGTAAAAAAAACTTCTGGCACTTCAGAGAAGTTGCTGTGGCGAGTTTGAGAATGATTTCATGAAACGTTCCTCCCTGAGAGAACTTTATGAGATTGATAAAACGTTAGAGAAATAAGTCAAAACAGTATTTTCTTCTTAATTGGAAGTTCGCATTCAAGTTTATGTATTTTGATATTTTCTCAAGTTATAATATCCCTAGAGAAAGGCTTATTGCCTAGTAACTTTTCTTTATTATTTGTAGCTTCTATAACTCTGTTTATTATATCATTCTTAGCTTCTATAACACTGTTTATCATCAGCTCTAAGACAATTGATACGTAAACATTAAAAAGTACAGTCAATGAAAACATAACTAAGATGGTTTCTAAATCTATATACGATAAAGTGATCATGATTTTAAACTAATATTTATTTGACTCAATTTGTAATAATTCATTACCTTTCATTGCTTTATGAACTAAAGTGTAATAACAAAAGGATTTATCAGCCGAGGCCACCAACTGATACGATTGATAGCATTTAATTCGAGTTATCTCTTGTTATTCGAAAAAAAAGTACAAAAGAAGTTCAAAATCCTCAGTCTTCTTCGTATTATTATTATTATTATTATTATTATTATTATTATTATTATTATTATTATTATTATTATTATTATTATTAGTATAACCCTAAATAGGAAAATAGGGGCTCCAACAGGTAAAAATAGATTGGTGAGGAAAGGAAATAAGGAAATAAATTCACTGCAAGAGAAGAAATGGACATTTAAAATAAGATATTTTCATAACATCAACAACATTGAAATAAATCTTTCACCAAAAACTATAAATCTTAAAAAAAAAAAAGCGGAAGAGAGATAAGATAAGATTTTAAACTCTTCAGATGAAGGCAAAGCTTTTACTTTCTCTTAGAACACAAAAGTATGAATTATTATTGTCATTATTTTTATTATTATTATCATCATCGTAATCATCATCATCGTCATTATTATTATTATTATTATTATTATTATTATTATTATTATTATTATTATTATTATTATTATTATTATTATTATTATTATTACTACTACTACTTGCTAAGTTCAACCCTAGTTGGAAAAGCAGGATTCTATAAGCCCAGGGGCCCCAGAAGGGAAAATAACCCAGTGGGGAAAGGAAACTAGAAAAAAATTAAATACTTTCAGAACAGAACAGTAATATTATTAAGATAAATATTTTCTGTATAAACAATGAGAACTATAACAAAAAAAAAAAAAAAAAAGAGGAAGAAGAATTAGACAGATAAGTGTTCCTGAGTATACCCTAAAGCAAGAGAACTCTAACCCAAGATAGTGGGTGACCATGGTACAAAGGCTCAGCACTACCATAGATTAGAGAACAAAGATTTGATTATGGAGTGTCCTCCTCCTGGAAGAGCAACTAGCCATAGCTAAAGAGTCTCTTCTACCCTTACCAAGAGGAAAGTGGCCACCGAACAATTACAGTGCAGTAGTTAACCCCTTGGGTGAAGAAGAATTGTTTGGTAATCTCAGTGTTGTCAGGTGTATGAAGAGAGAGGGAAATCTGTGAACAATAGGCCAAACTATTCGGTGTATGTGTAGGCAAAGAGGAAGTGAGCCGTGGCTAGAGTGAAGGACCCAATGTAGTACTGTCTGACCAGTCAAAGGACCTTATAATTCACTAGCGGTAGTATATACACACACACACACACATATATATATATATATATATATATATATATATATATATATATATATATATATATATATATATATATATATATATATATATATATATATATATATATATATATATATATATAAAAGAATGATAGATAACCTGTAGTAGAGAATTTATTCAATTATATTCATTATATACAAAAACTATAATTATCATCTTTAAATATAAGTTAATAATTATACAGGAGAAAAACAATGAAAGCCTTAGTCTTATTGGATCTTGTGATGGCGCCGAGTAAGGGTGTGAACTCAAAGGCAGATTGGAAACGACTGAGTTATATTATTGTGGAACACTCCTTATATACAGAAGCTCAAGGCAACAGGACATAGTTCACAAGACAGACAATATTACAGAGGAAAAACCAGACAGGAATTTTCATGTTCGTTTTAGTGCGAGGGAGGAGCGAAGATACAAGCATAATATATACAAAAGGAATTATGTATAGTTGTGTGAAACACAGTTGGTACATGGCTCCCCCCCTAAAAATGACATACTGTACATGTTAAATAGGGCGCCCTGATCTAGAGAGGCGAACTGTAGGCGAGTCATCTGGCAGAAGATAAGCAGGTTTTAGACGATCAATGGAGACCCAGTCTTCTTTGCCACGAATGTTTAGGAGGAATGCTTTCGGACTGCGTCGGATCACAAGGAAAGGGCCCGTCTAAGGGGGCGTTATTGGTGGCTTGCTGGTGTCGTTGCGCAGGAAGACGTGTGTTGCAGAGTGCAAGTCTGTTGGTATGTGATGCTTCACTGGGGGCTTGTAAGTCTGGCGGCACGGAGAAAATTTTCCCACGACGTGACGTATGCGCTGGAGATCATCGGAGGAGGTTGTAGAAGGAAAAAACTCGGCAGGGACGACCAACGGGTCGCCATACACCATTTCGGCTGCCGAGACGTCGAGGGCGTCTTTAGGAGTGCTCCTTAGTCCAAGGAGGACCCAGGGAAGCTGAGTAAACCAGTTGCAATCCTTGCAGCGGGACATCAAAGCTGCTTTGAGGGTGCGATGAAAACGTTCAACCATTCCATTGGCAGCGGGGTTGTAGGCCGTTGTCTGATGTAGGGGGATGCCCAGGAGATTCGCTAATGACGTCCATAATTGAGAGGTGAAAGTGATTCCCCTGTCAGAAGTAATATGCTTAGGGATACCGAATCTTGAAATCCATCCAGAGAGTAAGGCAGATGTACATGAGGCGGACGTTGCAGTTTCCATGGGAATGGCTTCAGGCCAACGAGTGGAGCGGTCGATGACGGTAAACAGGTAACGTTATCCTTGTGATGTGGGTAGGGGGCCTAAAACGTCGACGTGAATGTGTGCGAAACGATGCTGAAGTTGAGGAAAGGTGCCCACTCCTGAATCCGTATGTTGATGTACTTTGGAAGTTTGGCAAGAAGTACAGGCACGGACCCAATCCTTTGCATCCTTAGAAATGCCGTGCCAAATGAACTTTGCCTTCAGCAGCTGTGCAGTAGAACGGCACGAGGAATGTGAAAGGCCGTGGATGAAATCAAACACCTGTCGGCGCATGGGAGCAGGAATCCAAGGTCGCGGTCTACCGGTACTGACGTCACAGAGGAGGGTGGTGTTGGAGTCTTCGAGGGGAAAATCCTCCCAACGGAGGGACGTGCAGGATGTCCCACAAGCTTGATACTCTGGATCCTGTCATTGGGCTTCAGCCAGGGCGTTGTAATCCAATCCCAGTTGAACAGCAGCCAACGTGTTTCTTGACAGGGCATCGGCAACGGGATTCATTTTCCCAGGGACATATCGGAGGGTGCAATTGTATTCAGCCACGGTGGAGAGATGTCGAGTGAAGGTGTGCACCAGAGGCATGTGGTCTGTGCGAATGACGAAGGGCGTACCTTCTAAGAAATGGCGAAAGTGACGGACAGACAAGTGCACAGCCAGCAATTCTCGATCGAAGGTAGAATAACCCGATTCTGCCTTGGACAGTTTTCTGCTGAAGAAGGCCAATGGGCGGGGCGAGCCTTTGACCACCTGCTCGAGTACTGCACCAATAGCGACGTCGCTGGCATCGGTGGAGAGAAGGAGAAGGGCATGTGGGATAGGAAAAGTGAGAGCCGCAGCAGTTGATAAGGCCTTCTTTGCATTGCAGAAGGCTGCTTCTTGAAGGGGACCCCACTTCAAGTCCTTTGGCTTGCCTTTGAGTGAGGCGTAGAGGGGAGCAAGAGTGGCGGCAATGGCTGGCAGAAAACGGTGATAATAGTTGATCATGCCCAAGAATTCCTGCAGAGCTTTGACGGTCGAGGGCGTGGGAAAATCCTGAACGGCTGCTACCTTCTCAGGGAGGGGATGGACTCCTTCAGGAGTGATACGGTGCCCTAAGAACGACACTTCGTTGGCGCCAAAGGTACACTTGTCGTACCGGACTACAAGGCTGTTTTGTTGCAGGCGGTCGAGCACGATGCGCAGGTGACGGAGGTGTTCCCCTTTTGAGGAAGAGAACACAAGTATGTCGTCCACATAACATACACAGAAAGGGAGGTCCCCTAAGATGCCATCCATGAGACGTTGAAACGTTGCCCCAGCATTACGAAGGACAAAACAAGAGTAATTGAAGGTGTATGTGCCAAACGGAGTGGTGATGGGGGTCTTGGGGATGTCTTTTGGGTTCATAGGCACCTGATAATACCCCTTCAGGAGGTCGAGCGTAGAGAAAACCTTCGCTTTGTGCAGGTAGGAGGTTACATCGGCAATGTTTGGGAGGGGGTGGTGATCCGGTTCTGTTTGCATGTTCAGGCGCCTGTAATCCTCGCACGGACGGAGGGAGCAGTCTTTCTTCAGAACGATGTGTAAGGGTGACGACCATGGGCTGGAGGCCTTTTGGCAAAGGCCCATTTTCTCCATTTCCGTGAACGTCTGTTTGGCGCCTGAAAATCGTTCCGGTGCCAGACGTCTGAATTTTGCGAAGACTGGGGGTCCCGTCGTCTTGATATGGGGATAAATACCGTGCTTGGCAGGAACCGTGGGCGTTTGGAGAAGTTCTGGACGGAAAACTTCCGGGTACGACGTGAGGAGGTGGGCGTAGGCATCCGTGGGTGCGCTGGTGTGGAGAGCGAGGTTAGAGGGGGCGGGTTGAAGAGGTGTCGACAAGTAGGAGTCTGCGTTGACCAGTCGTCGGTGGGCGACATCGACCAGAAGGTGGAAATGAGAGAGGAAATCCGCACCAAGGATTGGCATTGTGACGTTAGCAACGAGAAACTTCCAATTGAATTTACCGTTTCCGAACGATAATGTGAGGCTCTCGTAACCGTAGGTGGGTATAGCAGATCCGTTGGCAGCTACCAAGCGGACGTCGGCAGATGTAGACAGACTACATTGTGCCTTGAAGAGTTTCCTTGGAAAAAGAGAACGACAAGCACCCATGTCTACCAAAAATCGCACGCCCGTTCCTGCATCCTGTAAAAAGAAAAGATTAGAAACATGGGAGGCCACCGCCACAAGCGATGGCCTACTTACACGTTTTTTGGCCACTGACACTCTTTGGCACATTTCTTCGCGGTTGCCCCGAATCTGAAGTGGTAGTAGCAAAACTGTGGTGGATGGGAGGTAGTAGGTGGCTGTAAAAGTCGTTCGTCTGGGCGCGAGCGATTGGTGGGTGGTGGTCGGCTTTGTCGCCGCTTCGGCACGTCATAGGGTAGGCGTGTATGTCCTACGGCATTCACGTCAGCTTCGGTTGAAGTTGAATAGGCATCCTCGTCGTCAGGGGTGGAGGCGTTGATGGAGGTCTTGAAGTGGCTGTCAATAAGGGCGTCGGCTTTGGTCATCAAGTCCTTTATGGGTAAACTATCGACATCGGGTATGGCAGCGCGCACAGGTTCAGGTAAACGACGTATCCAAAGGGCACGGAGTAGGTTCACCTCACGAGGAGAGCCGTCTGCGGCAGGTTGAAGGCGAGCGATACTGGTCATTTCCCTGAGGGCAAGCGAAGCCCTTTGGTCACCCAACGGTTGTTGCAAGAGCTGAAAAAGCTTTGCTATACGGGCGGCTGGCGACGGCGAGTACTGCTGCAGAAGGTATGATTTGAAGGCGTCATACACTATTGGGGTGTCTCCTTGTTCACAAAGCCAGTCGGATATTTCTGGGAAGGTGTCCTCTGGTATCGCCGCGAGAACATAATCCGCTTTGGTGGTTGAGCGAGTCACGCCCCTGATACGAAAGTGGACTTCAGAACGTTGAAACCATGCGAACGCTTCTCTGCTGGCGAACGGTGAAAGTTTCAATGGGGCAGCCGTAGTGCCAACTGCCGGAGTAGAGTCAGCCTCCGTCAGAGTACCAACAATGGAGGGGCGAGGGAGGTGGGGGTGAAAGGCAATGGGAGCGAGTCGACTTCCGGGGTCACCAATATCATGCCGCCGAGTAAGGGTGTGAACTCAAAGGCAGATTGGAAACGACTGAGTTATATTATTGTGGAACACTCTCCTTATATACAAAACCTCAAGGCAACAGGACATAACAAGTTCACAAGACAGACAATATTACAGAGGAAAAACCAGACAGGAATTTTCATGTTCGTTTTAGTGCGAGGGAGGAGCGAAGATACAAGCATAATGTATACAAAAGGAATTATGTACAATTGTGTGAAACACGGTTGGTACAATCTCAACCAGAGAAAAAACTTTACCGAAAAAAAAAAAAAAAACTTTTCTTCAAGGGACCATTAAGAAGACGCTCTTTTATATGTGACTCTTTTCCTGAACATAGGCCCAACGTCCAGATCTAATTGAGAGAAAGAAAAACTTCTTTCAAATGGAAACTCGCTAGTTGTATTGCATTATTACTGCTGCATCGGCAAGTCTCTCTCTCTCTCTCTCTCTCTCTCTCTCTCACACACACACACACACACAAACACACACACACACACACACACACACACATATATATATATATATATATATATATATATATATATATATATATATATATATATATATATATATATATATATATATATATAACTAGCTTAGCTTTTCGATCTCCAGAGATTAAAGTTCTGTTGGTGGACCTTGATGCTTATGGAGGTGTAGACCCAAATGGTATTTTTCCTTTGTTTTTTTTTATAAAGACAGCAGATTTCTTAGCTCCAAAGTTATCTGTTATTTTGCGCAATTTAGCAAGAAGAGGAGCTTTTAGCACTAGTTGGAGAATTAGTAATGTTACTCCTCTATGTAAATGTGTTTGTAGTAGCTCAAATCCCACTGATTATCGCCCAATTTCCATAACTCCCATATTATCTAAAGTTTTTGAACGTCTTCTGGCAAAACGTCTTAATAGGTTTGCTGAAGGTAATCATCTACTCCCTAGTTTGCAATTTGGTTTTCGTAAAGGCCTTGGAGCATGTGATGCCCTTCTCACAATCTCCAATGCTGTACAGAAATCCCTTGATTGTGGTCGGGAAGTTCGTATGATGGGCCTTGATTTTAGTGCTGCCTTTGACCGTGTTAATCATGAGGCCCTAGTTTTCAAACTGAAACAGTTGGGAGTGGGTGGGTCGTTTCTTAGCATTATAATTGATTTTTTAAGTAATAGATCTCAAAGAGTTGTTGTTGATGGGCACCATAGTGATTATAGGAATGTGATATCCGGTGTTCCACAGGGTAGTGTTCTTGGCCCATTACTTTTCATACTATATACACATGACATGTGGTTTGGCCTAGAAAGCAAGCTTGTTGCATATGCAGATGATGCTACTCTCTTTGCATCAATTCCATCCCCTGAATCTAGATCTAGGGTTAGTGAATCCCTTAATAGAGATTTAGCTAGAATTAGTGCATGGTGCAAATTATGGGGTATGAAGTTGAATCCAAACTCAAAGTATGATTGTAAGTAGGTCAAGGACGGTGGCTCCTCAACATCCGGATCTCAGTATTGATAATGTTTCTTTAAAAGTGTATGACTCTTTCAAAATTTTAGGTGTGATTCTCGACAGTAAATTTACTTTTGAGAAACATATAAGGTCTGTGTCTTCTTCAATTGCACAAAAAATAGGCTTATTGAGAAAGTCTTTCAAGATTCTCGGTGATCAATCTATTCTGAAGAAGTGTTTTCATTCTTTCATTCTACCTTGTTTTGAGTATTGTTCTCCTGTCTGGTCTATTAAATTTTTTATTCCTGATCTAGATATTAATCTCTGGTACCATCGTTCAATTAGTTCATTATGCATGTTGCATAAGATTTTTCATAACTCTGACCATCCTTTACATTCAGAACTCCCTGGACAACTCTATCCTGTTCGTAATACTAGGCAGGCAGTTAATTCTAATAGCCAGGCCTTCTCCATCACGAGGCTCAATACTAGGCAGTACTATAGAAGTTTTATTCCAGATGTTACCAAGTTGTGGAAGGATCTTCCTAATCGGGTGGTTGAATCCGTAGAACTTCGAAAGTTCAAAGTTGGAGCAAATGCTTTTTTGTTGACCAGGCGGACATGAGTCTTTTTATAGTTTATTTGTGACATATTTGATTTTGATGTTGTTAATAGTTTATATATGACATGTCTTTTTTGACGTTGTTACTTATTTTAGAATGATTTATTGTTAATTTGTTCTCTTCATTTATTTATTTCCTTATTTCCTTTCCTCACTGTGCTATTTTTCCCTGTTGGAGCCCCTGGGCTTATAGTATCTTGCTTTTCCAACTAGGGTTGTAGCTTGGATAGTAATGATATATATATATATATATATATATATATATATATATATATATATATATATATATATAATATATATATATATATATATATATATATATATATATATATATATATATATATATATATATATATATATATATATATATATATATATATATATATATATATATATAAACGTATACCCAAGCTTACAATGAATTTGAAATGACATATCGAACATACCAAGTTTATTGCATGGATATAAACATTAATTTATTTTGTACTTATCAACTAATTTAAGTCAGTTTTCTAGCAAGCTATTCTGCAGTTGTTAAGGATATAGAATTATTTAAAAATAATATTACATTTCATGTTATTATCTACGATAAAACTATATTTTTGCTCATATGAAACCAAATAAAACTATATTTTATTGAAAATATCTATCTTGCCATTCTGTTAATAGTTTTTTTGCTTATATACTAGACTATTAATTCAAGCAAAATTTGGTGAAAATATAATGATTAAAATGTTTATGTAGTTGATATTAAAAACAGTTACATACACAATCACAAGGACGTGCAAATTATTAAAAAAAAAAAATACAAAATACAAAAGAAGGAACTGGCATTAACAAATGGATGTTTTAGGTGACGACAATCTTCCATTATTCAAAGTTTAGTCAATTCCAGACCCACGAAAGAATTTTAAATCCAGACCTAGAGTGAATGCAAAAGTGATTAAGTAAAATGTCTCTTCTGGAACCTGGAAAACAATTCTTGAAAGTTGTTTCAGACTTTTTCTTACGCGATACACATTGTTTGGAGTGTGTCTGGAAGAAGCCAGGTTCCATCTCGTAACTCATTTGCATCCATAACATCATGGAACTTGAAATGATCATTCGTCTTCAACATTGGCTTCGCTTTGTACGTTGTTGACTTCTCAAGATTTTTTTTTCTAAAAGAGAGCACGGTACTAGTTTATGACCTGAAGTTGCTCATCAAATATTTTGCGATATGGGAATCCATACACTGAAACAGAAGCAGTGACGGCGTATAAAAAGTTATGTATTTTATAAATGTATATCAGATTCCTCTAACAAATGTTTCCTATTGCTGAGTGGTTAAGTATATGAAAAAAATAGAGATTGAAGTAATGAGTTCTTATCGACCAAATGCAATTGATTTATATCAAAGATTGGTTTTTACCTCGAAAAATCTAGAAAAAAGGTTCTTCTAATAATGCTAGTTGTTTGAATGTCCTAAATAACATCCAAATTAAGGCAATTTGGGTAAGATATCCTGCTTTTATAAAAAGTGATGATGAACTTTAAAAAAATATCTACTTATTGATTGATAAGTTTACACTTATATAACCGCCTTTATCATACTTGAATGCTTCAATAAGTTTGCTGAATATTAAAAAGTTCCATACAACATACGTTTTTCAGTGGGCCCTTTTCACATTAATGTAAACGAATATATATAAATCCTAAGTGAAATTTGTAGAACCAAAAATACAGGATAAAATGGTCATTGCCTGACTCAGGTTCGATTCCCGCTCAAACTCGTTAGTTCCTTTGGTCGCTGTAACTTTATATATATATATATATATATATTAT
>NC_090731.1:35496463-35498963 GCF_036898095.1 Palaemon carinicauda | reverse complement strand
ATGAAGACTTTCCTCATATTGCAGTTACATTGCCACCACTTACCAATCAGTGTCACTTGGTATTGTGAACTCATCCATACATATTAAGAAAATTCTCTAAATCCTTATTTTGCAACTCGAATGGAACAATATTGACGGTTGCTGACATTTTACTTGTTGACAGATTTATTATCTTAACAGTTTTTATTGTTGATATAGGAAATATTTATATTAATGTTACTATTCTTAAAATATTTTATTTTTCCTTGTTTTATTTCTTCACTGGGCTATTTCCCCTGTTAGAGCCTCTGGGTTTATAGCATCCTACTTTTCCAACTAGGGTTGTAGCTTAGCATTTAATAATAATAATAATAATAATAATAATAATAATAATAATAATAATAATAATCACATCCCTTTTATCAATACAAAAAACTGCGTCCCCCATAATTGTAAAAGTTCCTCTCAATAACAATTGATCTGAATGCCCTTTGACTTTCATGATGACCTGTTAGATGTTATGGTTTTATATAGGATTTCCTTTTATAATTTATTTGTAACAAATGATATCGGCGTTGATGACCTTCAATGGCGGGATGACAGAAAGGCCGAAATCAACCAATCAATCGAGTACATCCTGGGCAAAATAGAATTTTCGAATTTTTTTACTAGGGCCTAGCCGGTGAACACATGTTATGTAAATTTAATTCATGGTAATATACTTCCTTTTATTGTACACATTTAGATTACAATAGTTTTTTGTTTTTTTCATTTTCAAGTCAGAATGGAAAGGCAAATAAGTTCAAGAAAACAGATAGTCTCTGTCTATCACTGGCACACCACGTTACCACAGCAACAGTCACTGTTCCCTTAATAGCATTAGTTAACAAACAGTGTTGAAAACAAACGCAATTTTAATCTGAAATTCTTCGTTAAAATATACTTTTCCGAACAGTATTTCAGTAAAATACAGGCGATCGTAATTTTACCTTACTTTGTTATTATCTTCTTCTGAGGGGTGACCGTAATATCAATCCTTATCGTCAATATCTGCTTTTAATATGGTAAAAATCCTGGAATAAATGTTATCAGATGCCGTTTTTTTAATGCAAATTTATAACAGTGAATAGCGCAAATCATCATGTATTTCTAAAATCAAGAATCTATTTAGGGAATTCCCAGTAATCACTGGTAGTTGTTATAAATACATAAATGCAGGCCATCGAAAGGGTAAAAAAGCACAATGATTCTCGGAAGGTTTCTTTCCCTCCTAAGTTCAATGGTTTTCCGTCCCTGTCTTTCTTCCGGTGTTGATATTATCGTTAATTTGATAAATGAATCAAACAAAATTAAAATAAATTATACAAACTTTAAAGAAAATACAGGAACTACTCTGGCACAAGCTTTTAATGTCAAACGGAGTTATTTCAAAGCATCTCTCTCTCTCTCTCTCTCTCTCTCTCTCTCTCTCTCTCTCTCTCTCTCTCTCTCTCTCTCTCTCTCTCTCTCTCTCTCTCTCTCTCTCTCTCAATATTAAACAAACAAACAAGGAGAAATATTCCAGCAACTGTCCAACAATGCATTAAAACTATCGGCCAATTAGTCCAATGCAAGACTGAAATCATGTGCAACTCCTCTTTCCGAGTCACAATCAAACCCATCAAAATCCGCTCCAAGCTGCATTGTCTCTAGTCTTACGTCCTTCGTTCGTGAATGTTTTTTTTAATATAAATCAACGATACTGTTTTCAATAAACGCTCCAATCACCGTTCGTTGTTTGAGTGTTGTAAATGGCATTGCTTGGATATGTTTGAAGGAAATCTCTCGCAAAAGAAACATTAAGGGATGAAAATGTTATGTAACATGGTTGGATTGTTAACACACATACGTAAAGGTTACGTGAATCGGTTGAATTGTTAACACATTTACGTAAGAGTTACATAACTCGGTTGGATTGTTAACATACATACGTAAACGTTATGTGACTCGGTTGGATTGTTAACACACATACGTAAAGGTTACGTGAATCGGTTAAATTGTTAACACATATACGTAAAAGTTACGTACCTCGATTGGATGGTTAACACACATGCGTAAAAGTTATGTAAGTCGGTTGGATTGTTAACATACATACGTAAGAGTTACGTGACACGGTTGGATTGTTAACGCACATACGTAAGAGTTACGTAACTCGATTGGATTGTTAACATACATAGATAAACGTTTCGCGACTTAGTTGGAATGTTAACATACATACGTTAAAGTTATGTAACTCGGTTGGATTGTTAACATACATACGTAAACGTTATGTGACTCGGTTGGATTGTTAACACACATACGTAAAAGTTGTGTGAATCGGTAGGATTGTTTACACACATACGTAAAAGTTGTGTGAATCGGTAGGATTGTTTTCACACATACGTAAAAGTTACGTAACACGGTTGGATTGTTAACATACATACGTAAGAGTTACGTGACACGGTTGGATTGTTAACGCACATACGTAAGAGTTACGTAACTC
>NC_090731.1:35483963-35491463 GCF_036898095.1 Palaemon carinicauda | reverse complement strand
TAGTAATTAGAAGGAATAAGAATACCTGGAAACGGTTTTTTTTTTTTTTTTTTTTTTTTTTTTTTTTTTTTTTTTTTTTTTTTTGAGGCTTTGTTCGGCTTTGATTGCCAACTGAGCTTCAAAAAAGAAGGATAAAGTTTTGGAATCGATGTTTTCGTTTTTAATGTTGCTATATGTTTGTTGTTTTTCAATGCCTCCATCAATTCATGTATAATAACTACCTAAAATATCACATGGTATTTTGACATTATTTATTTGCTAGTACTATTCAGTGAACAGTGAATGTAGGTATTGTTTCTTGGCCTGCCCGTAATAAAGAGAGAGTTTACTTTCCTAAAATTACTTTTTTTCACTTTCCATGTAAGACGAAAAAGCTAAGAACGGATAAGCCGTTTTGTGTTTGTACCTAAATCGTGAGACAGATAATGTGTAAGAGGTGTGCAGTGGAATATAGAAGATTGATGTGAATTTAACAGTAATATATGGTGTTCGTCAATTAGGTCCAAGTAAAACCATTTTGAAATTCAACGGTTATACCGAAAATGTTTTTCAAAGAACCTTTGTCAATCTTTATCATAAATGAAAGTAATTTAAATGTTAAGATAAATAATTTGCCAATGAGTAAATCGGTGACAATTAACAATATTGCTTCATTTGAGTTGCAGGACACTGATTCAGAGAACTTGCTTGTTATGTATGAAGTAATTCACAATAGCGAGTCGCAGTTCTAGACTCGGGGCACACTGGCTAGTAAATGAAGAAGAAATGAAAATAGCCTCACTAGCAAAAGTAAACCTATTCCAACATCTGTTGTTTTTTAAGGTTTACGTTATTATGATTCGTTAATGGACAAACGGAAATGTGTCTTGTGTATGGAAAATTAAAGCCCGTGGCATCAGAATGTAAGGAGAATCCTGAGACGATAGAATCTGTGGAACATCAGTTCAAATTTTCAGAAATGTTTTCATATTGAACAGGCATATACAAGTCTCTCTTCATAGTCTATATATGTAAGGTTAATTTTAATGTTGTTACTACTCTTAAGATACTTTTTTACGTTTCATTCATTATTTATTATGTAGTTTATTTAACTCATTACTTCCTTTCCTCACTCGACTATTTTTCCTTGCTGAACCCACCCGGTTTATTGCATCCTGCTTTTCCATCTAAGGTTATACTTTACATAGAGAAAAAAATATAAAGGAATTTAAATCAAAATATGCCAATAAGGAATTAATAAATAAATGTTTACCAAACTTGAGTAGAGGTAAAATAATCTGTCATATCTTACAACATAAATTTCTTAGTTTTCGTACTCATTTAAGCTTCATTAAGAAAGTAACCACATACTATACATGAATATGAACGTATATATATATATATATATATATATATATATATATATATATATATATATATATATATATATATATATATATATATATATATGTGTGTGTGTGTGTGTGTGTATATATATATATATGTATATATATATATATATATATATATATATATATATATATATATATATATATATATATACTCTATATATATATATATATATATATATATATATATATATATATATATATATATATATATATATATATATATATATATATATATATACAAACACAAACACAGAAACACACACATACGCACACACACACACACACATATATATATATATATATATATATATATATATATATATATGTAATAATTAGAATAGTAATATTACATGTTTAAAACAAATGACGTAATATGTCATGTTGGTTGGAAGAGCTGACCGTGAGATTTGCTATGGTCAACTCAAATTGTAAGCAGGATGTAAGATGCTAAGTTGTCATTCTTTCTTAGTGTCAACACATTGTCTCTTCGTGTGAAAGTTTGTGACGTCACCGGATGCAGGTGTCTTCCGATTCCGTCACTTAGCCAAATTAAAGCAAGTGTACGATATTTGGGATATCAGTAATTTGTTCAGTTCATATCTAAACTTCACCAGAATTGGTCATGTGGACCAACACAGCTTCCTCCAGTGATGGAGATGTTTAACTCAGTTGTTTATTCACAATAAAACTTAAAAACCACTAAGATGTGTTCAATAAACCATTTAAATACATCTGAAAACAACTCATACTCAAATGTGTGTTTAAGACAGTAGCACACTAATAAATGGTGGCAGCGATTAAACTCTAAGACAGCGATTAAACTCTAAGAATTAGAGAAATATCTTCAAGACTTCAAAATAAATAGCTGTAAAACCAGAGATATATCTTCAAGACTTCAACATAAAAGCTGTAATACCTGATAAAGATCTTCAAGAACTCAAAACTATCTACAAGAATCTACAATTTTGACTAAGTCCAACGGAAATGCTAACACCAACATATGTTAGTATACAAATAGAATCTTCAATCAACATCCTAGAAAACCCAAGGACTGGCATTCAACTATTGCAAGACATATCCAGGAAGACCTACATTCTACAAGAAACTAGAACGAGACATCGCTAACAAAACATCAAGAGAGAGAGAGAGAGAGAGAAACGAGGAGTCGACTTCATATATAAGCTAAGTACAGAGATTTTGTATTCATTTCAGTTTGGGCAGTGAAATGTAGTTATCACAAGTCGTTAGTCAATTATTACTGGGGTGAGTGAATTCCTAAACTTTGTTATAAGAAACTCCGAATTCTCATTTTGAATTTTTCTTTCTTTGTGCTAATTCCTTTTTCTTTCATAAACTCTTGGGGGGAAATGTATTGGGATTAGTAACATTGTTGGGGGAATTTTATTATACATATGCGTTTACGCAGTGGGCGTCTGTACTCATATAGATATTTTGATAGGATTGAAAGGGGTCAAAGAGATAGAAAAAAAAAACATACAGCAGTCATGGCTCCTCCTGTCAGCCCTACCCCTGGACCTAGTGGTGTAGGCCAGGCTAATCCTCCTCCAATTGTGACGCTTGTAAATGCCAGGTCAGCAATCCTTCCTTTTCAAGGCCGTGTCAACGGGTTCTTGCCACAAAATGTGGAGTCATGGATTTCATCCGTTGATGCCCATTTAAATGCCAAACAAATCGTAGATCCTTTTGTACAATTACAAGAAGCTAAAAGTTTTATAGATTTTTCTAAGGGGGATGCGAGTGCGTATTTAAGAGGTGTTTCATTTCAGGAAGCAGTTACTTGGGATGATTTCAAAGTTAGGTTACGCGCGATCTATGGGGGTGAGGAAGCTTTGGATGTAGTGTTAACGTTACGAAATACACTTAATCAAGCCACTATGAATCGGCTTAATGTTGTTGAGAGAGCAGCTCTCATAGCTGATAGGCTTAACGAATATCAGGACATTTTAGGTAATTCCACTTGGGTTACTAACGATAATATCTCCGTGAAAGATTTTTTACGATTAATGTATTTAACTTGCATGACACTTATGTTGCCTGAAGCTTTAGTACGGTGCTTTGATAAGAAGTTAATGCCTGCAAGTACGGAATTGGATGTCTATAAACAGATAAAGAAACACATGTCCAAGTGTCCAGATCTCGATCCCGTGTTAACTCAAGTTTTTGCTAAGAATGAAACAAAACCACAAACAGTGAACGTAATTAACAATCCAGTAGCGGGAGTGACGTGTTACAACTGCAAACGTCAAGGTCACATAAGCGCAGACTGTAGAACGAAATTTTGTTCAGTTCACAACACAGGATCACATTCTTATAGTCAATGTTACGCGCGTAAGACACAACAATATCCTAGAAATACACAGTCAATTCCACAGTCAGTTCCATATGGAAATAAAAAGAAAAATCCTCATTTTAACAATAAGAAGAAGCAACAAAATGTCAATGCAGTTCAGAGTCCGAAACAAACAAACACTTCTTCAAATATCGCTGAGCCTGGGCCGTCAAACCAGACCTCGCAAAGTCAGCCTAATTTTCAGAATGTGCAGAGCAAAGCAAATACCACATAGTTAACTCTAGAGGGGAAGAGAGTGATGTTGGGTCAAGGTCATTTATGTCAACATCAATAGTATTGAATAATCAATTTAATGTTTTATCAGATAATTGTGAGACAATAGATTTTCCTATGAAACACACGGCCGAATTAAGTAAAACAGTGCATGCTCCCGTAGATTTGCAACGAATTCATACAATAATAAGCCAAAATGAGTTACGGCCAACCTTATATGCTGTAAATTTAGAACACAAATCCTTTACGTTATTTTTTTACTCTGGTAGTCCACGTAATATTATGGATTTGAAGACGCATCATTTGTTGTTTTCGAACTTTCCGATTGAAAAATCAGGAATCAGACTTTCAGGTATAGGAAATAATGAATTAAACGTCATAGGCATAACTCATATTCAGTTCAGAGTCGGTAATCGCACGTTTGCCGATACATTTGTTGTAGTGAAAAACATTAATATGTATCCAGCTGTAATTATAGGATACCCATCTATGGGAAATCAAAACATTATCTTAGCTCCTGCAAAGCACGGCGTGTATATCAAAGGGAAATTCTATAAGTCTTCTAATACTTTAAAGTCAGTTTTGGATAAAAAGGAGACGACAAATGTAACCGTAACGTACGTTGAAGAACCAATAACTTGTCTCACTAATAAAGAAATAATATACGCGACCCAGCAGAATTCTCGTTCACCCGTAATATCATCTTGCACGCAATATATCGAACCAAACATACCTTCGAATTTAATAGTGCAAATAAAGAAAACACTACCGGGATCTGAAATATTAATCCTTTCCGATACTTTGAAAACTAACGGATTGTCTGTCACACAAGCTATTTATACAGTAGGCTCACATCAGCAATGTAATATCGAAGTCTGTAATCATTTAAATAACACTTTAGTAATTCACAAAAATCAACATATCTTGGATGTAGAAGTTTATAAACATCGTATTCTTACCGTTGCTGAAATCAATCACTCTCAATCAGTTGCGGATGAATCCCTTTTACGATCTATTAAAAATAAAATCAGTAATGACATTCAAGACGAAGAAATTCAGCAGAAAATTTTTGAACTTTTAAATAAATATACAGATGTCTTTTCCACTACGGATTTGGGATATCAGTAATTTGTTCAGTTCATATCTAAACTTCACCAGAATTGGTCATGTGGACCAACACAGCTTCCTCCAGTGATGGAGATGTTTAACTCAGTTGTTTATTCACAATAAAACTTAAAAACCACTAAGATGTGTTCAATAAACCATTTAAATACATCTGAAAACAACTCATACTCAAATGTGTGCTTAAGACAGTAGCACACTAATAAATGGTGGCAGCGGTGGGATGAGTTCTAAGACTAAGAATATATATTTTAAATATGGCAATATAGTTGAAAGACAAGAAGACATTTTTATTACATCAACCAACGTAATTGTCGAAGTGCATATGCAAGCAATTTTTCTTCAAGAGAATGATGTCACTAGCTTAAGAACCGCCATTTCAAGGTTTTCTGCATCATTGGATGAGTTGCATAGGAGACATTTTCATTTGACTACTAAGAGTTTGCTTGGATCAACATTAAAAGTTGCAGAGATGCTATCTGATGACTTGAAAAATAAGACTGGAGAGACAGGATCTTTGGCTTATGACCTTTTGATGTGGACTGTAGGACACGAACAAAAAGAAAGACGGAATCCGTTCATTTATGCTGCATTAAGCATCTTTGGGTCTGTTGCAAGTTTAGGTTTAGGACTTTCCAATCGTCTTAAAATTAGTAATCAAAATAAGAAAATTGAGTTCTTGACTCATAAAGATGAATTGATTATGTCAGAACTAAGGGATCAGTTAGCTTCAATCAATAAAATTATGGATTTGTTAAATGAACATTCAGATAATATCGTTCAAATTATGGAAGTACAGGATTTGTTAGCAACATTAACGTATTATGATTCAAAGATAGATCACATACATAACAGAATTGCACATTTTATTGAGAAATCCAAGGATTATGTAGAAGCTATCACGTTAGCAACTAAAGGTGTATTGTCGCCCCATTTGTTGCCTATACGTTACTTAAAATTAGTTCTGGAGAACACTAGGGATAAACTAGGCTATGTTCCTTTGTTAGACGAACATAGGTTAGAATTTTATTACAGCCTAATTACAGTAAACGTAGATAATAACAAGATTAGGATTACAATTCCCTTTGATTCTTCTGATGCCTGGCAATCTTACAGGATATCACCATTTCCGACTTTCATGACGAATCACTCAAATCCAGTAATATCCAGTTTGACAGGACACGTATTGATTTCCCCAGACAAGGAAACATATACGGTCATTAAAGACTTAAATCAATTAACTCACTGTTCAGACGCAATGGATAGAAAAATATGTACAGCTGACTCATTTGAATTCCGTAAAAACTTGATGGATTCATGCGAGTTAGGTATAGTGCTAGACGGTGCTCTCTCCCATACAAGTGAAAATTGTCTGGATAAGCTTTATCCCTTTGACAATAAAGAATTCAATTGCAGACTAAATAATGGCTCGTGGATACGATACGACAAGGACGGCTTCAATGTATCATGCCCTGACGGATCCACATCCTTCAACAACATCTTCGTCGCAGCAGATGGCTGTATCGGGACTTCCCCGAATTCCATGGTGACTGGCCTACGGACAATCATCAGAGAACGAGCTTACTTCGCGAACTTCACGTGGACCTCTACAACGCCCGCACTTCCTCTCCCCTATAAAGGAAGTGTAGCGAAACGCTTAATGAAACTTACCGAAAAGGACCACCTGTCGCCGACTTACAAAGAGATTCTTCACCCTATATTACTAGCAGGTTTATGTGTAACGGTGTTAATTTTTATCGCCGTGAACATCCTTGTTTGGCGTAGGTTACGGCACAGCAAGCAGCTACAAAGGAACGAGTTGAATAGCCCTGACAATACCCCCTACCTGATCCAGTTCAAAGCTGTATGAGTGGCCACCTCATTCGCTAAGGGAGTAATTTGTCAGGATGATGTTTGTATGAAAAGCTGATTAGTACGCTAGTAATATGTAATTAAAGAAATTCTCTACATTTGCATTGTTAAACATACATTTAAAATAACATTTAAAAAAATAAATAAAATAAAAAAGGATATAAATCATTTTTTTCTCTCGGCATCTAATAAAAATATATAAGCCGGAATGTTAAAAAAGAAAAGAGAAAAAAAAAAAAAAAAAAAAAAAAATATAAGATATATAACAGAATCTATGGGCATCTAATAAAATGTATCAGCCCTATATATAAATATATATATATATATATATATATATATATATATATATATATATATATATATATATATATATATATATATATATATATATATATATATATATATATATATATATATATATATATATATATATATGTACGAAACCGTGGTACGTGTACGTACCAGGAATTCGTATTTGTGCACTAAAAATTGAGTATCTTGTTTCTGACAAAGGTAACAATTATTCTTTAT
>NC_090731.1:35468963-35471463 GCF_036898095.1 Palaemon carinicauda | reverse complement strand
TGGTTTAAAAATAGCCCAAAATGGCCTACTTAATTGGAGCTAACTATCATTCATACCTGACACATATTTCTACAAAAGAATTAATCTATCACACTTTTCTAAATGGATAAAATCATTAACATGAATGGAACAAGGGACGTGTGCTGCCATCTTCTGACAAGAAGTAGAAACACTCGGTTTCTATTCAAATTTGGAGTGTGATGACTGAAACATACTTTCACGTTTTTTTTTTTTCTTTAAAGCATCAAAAATTCATAATTCTGATAATACTATATTTTTTTTTTACAGATTTTAGGCTCTAGGCTATGATAATCATATGTAAAATACAGATATGTATTACAAAAATATATAAAGCAGATCCCAATATTTTAAAAGCAAAGACTTGGAACTCAGCCATAGAATAAAAAACCCCAAATTTAACAAAATATATATTCAAGTCCGCAGCAAATACGTTGTTAGGTAATTATACATACATATACCAAAGGCACTTCCCCCAATTTTGGGGGGTAGCCGACAACAACAAGAAACAAAACAAAAAGGGGACCTCTACTCTCTACGTTCCTCCAGCCTAACCAGGGACTCAGCCGAGTTCAGCTGGTACTGCTAGGGTGCCACAGCCCAACCTCCCACATTTCCACCACAGATGAAGCTTCATACTGCTGAGTCCCCTACTGCTGCTACCTCCGCGGTCATCTAAGGCACCGGAGGAAGCAGCAGGGCCTACCGGAATTGCGTCACAATCGCTCGCCATTCATTCCTATTTCTAGCACGCTCTCTTGCCTCTCTCACATCTATCCTCCTATCACCCAGAGCTTTCTTCACACCATCCATCCACCCAAACCTTGGCCTTCCTCTTGTACTTCTCCCATCAACTCTTGCATTCATCACCTTCTTTAGCAGACAGCCATTTTCCATTCTCTCAACATGGCCAAACCACCTCAACACATTCATATCCACTCTAGCCGCTAACTCATTTCTTACACCCGTTCTCACCCTCACCACTTCGTTCCTAACCCTATCTACTCGAGATACACCAGCCGTACTCCTCAGACACTTCATCTCAAACACATTCAATTTCTGTCTCTCCATCACTTTCATTCCCCACAACTCCGATCCATACATCACAGTTGGTACAATCACTTTCTCATATAGAACTCTCTTTACATTCATGCCCAATCCTCTATTTTTTACTACTCCCTTAACTGCCCCCAACACTTTGCAACCTTCATTGACTCTCTGACGTACATCTGCTTCCACTCCACCATTTGCTGCAACAACAGACCCCAAGTACTTAAACTGATCCACCTCCTCAAGTAACTCTCCATTCAACATGACATTCAACCTTGCACCACCTTCCCTTCTCGTACATCTCATAACCTTACTCTTACCCACATTAACTCTCAACTTCCTTCTCTCACACACCCTTCCAAATTCTGTCACTAGTCGGTCAAGCTGCTCTTCTGTGTCTGCAACCAGTACAGTATCATCTGCAAACAACAACTGATTTACCTCCCATTCATGGTCATTCTCGTCTACCAGTTTTAATCCTCGTCCAAGCACTCGAGCATTCACCCTCTCTCACCACTCCATCAACATACAAGTTAAACAACCACGGTGACATCACACATCCCTGTCTCAGCCTCACTCTCACCGGAAACCAATCACTCACTTCATTTCCTATTCTAACACATGCTTTACTACCTTTGTAGAAACTTTTCACTGCTTGCAACAACCTTCCACCAACTCCATATAACCTCATCACATTCCACATTGCTTCCCTATCAACTCTATCATATGCTTTCTCCAGATCCATAAACGCAACATACACCTCCTTACCATTTACTAAATATTTCTCGCATATCTGCCTAACTGTAAAAATCTGATTCATACAACCCCTACCTCTTCTAAAACCACCCTGTACTTCCAAGATTGCATTCTCTGTTTTATCCTTAATCCTATTAATCAGTATTCTACCATACACTTTTCCAACTACACTCAACAAACTAATACCTCTTGAATTACAACACTCATGCACATCTCCCTTACCCTTATATAGTGTGTACAATACATGCACAGACCTAATCTACTGGTACCATTGACAACACTAAACACATATTAAACAATCTCACCAACCATTCAAGTACAGTCACACCACCTTCCTTCAACATCTCAGCTTTCACACCATCCATACCAGATGCTTTTCCTACTCTCGTTTCATCTAGTGTTCTCCTCACTTCCTCTATTGTAATCTCTCTCTCATTCTCATCTCCCATCACTGGCACCTCAACACCTGGAACCGCAATTATATCTGCCTCCCTATTATCCTCAACATTCAGCAAACTTTCAAAATATTCCGCCCACCTTTTCCTTGCCTCCTCTCCTTTTAACAACCTTCCATTTCCATCTTTCACTGTCTCTTCAATTCTTGCGCCGGCCTTCCTTACTGTCTTCACTTCTTTCCAAAACTTCTTCTTATTCTCTTCATATGACTGACCCAGTC
>NC_090731.1:35446463-35463963 GCF_036898095.1 Palaemon carinicauda | reverse complement strand
TATATTCCATCCCCGTTTCCGGTAATATATGGCTGATATTAAAAAAAAAAAAAAAAAAAAAAAAAAAAAACAAGAATAAATACGAGTAAAGTTATATCTATCTATCTATCTATCTATCTATCTATCTAAATACAAACACACACACACACACACACACACACACACACACACACACACACATATATATATATATATATATATATATATATATATATATATATATATATATATATATATATATATATATGTGTGTGTGTGTGTGTGTGTGTGTGTGTGTGTGTGTGTGTGTGTGAGAGAGTGAGTGTGAAAAATAATCGTATTTCCCATAAGTGAACATACCATCAGCTTGCGAAAGTATTGTGTCAATGACTGTAAATGAGGAAATTACTTCATTTATGACTTGATTAGAATATAAATCTATCAATTTATCAAATTATTCTCGTACGACTAAATGTGTAAGGCAGCACTAGTTTGGTAATTAGCCTAGCTGAATAGACTATCTTCCTAAAAATATGAAAATATAGATATGGGCAAATTGCTAAGAAACAAACAATGTTCGGCATATGTTACCACATAAAAAAAAAGAAAAAAAAAAAGGTTAACATACCCCATAAACTTAGAACGACCTGAATTAATAACATAGGGTATATTCTTCAACATATTCTGATAAAACATCTATATTACATTACCTCCTGGTTTTTATATGACATATTCCTAATCATTCCTACGGTCATGATCACTTTCCGTGTAAATAATGTCTAATTCCTATACGGTAAATCTCATTGAAAATATCAATCTGTGTCTGGTTGTTTCATTTATTCTAATTTTTAAGGAGGCAGCATTCAAGAAATCAGAGTTTAAAGGTCTAAAGGTCGCTCAAGAATGGCAGAGGCAAGGGACAGTGACATTGCTCTCTCCTGCAGGACAATACCTTAGAGACTGACCATATATTATATGATCAGCGCTTAAGCCTCCTCTCCACCCAAGCTAGGACCAGGGAGGGCCAGGCAATGGCTGCTGATGATCTAACAGGCTCCCCCAAACCCTCCAGCGAGACTCGAAACCCCGTCTGGCAAACACCAGACAGGTACGTTACCAATCAGGCTACAACAACCCATGAACATAAATCGATTTTCTGTAGGAAAGACTTAACGTTTTAGAAGTAACACATATACTGTATATTCCTGCTCTTCAAGGATTCGTGGTACATTTGTGTATGTTGTGTCAATGATGAATTAGAAGTGAGAAGTGTCAAGTTTCGAAGCAGCGTCATAATTAATGTTAGGATTCATACATGAGCTTCAAAAAAAAAAAAAAAAAAAAAAAAAAAAAAAAAAAAAAAAAAAAAAAAAGTCTCATGCTGTCCCAAAGCATTATTATTATTATTATTATTATTATTATTATTATTATTATTATTATTATTATTATTATTATTATTATTAGTTAAACTACATTTCTAGTTGGCAAAACAGGATGCTATAAGCCCAATGTCTCAAACAGGGAAAAACACCACAGTGAGAAAAAGAAATAGGGGGATAAACTACAAGATAAGTAATAAACAATTAAAATTAAATATTTTATGGGCAGTAACAGCATTAAAATATAGTTTTCAAATAGAAAGTATAAACACTTAAAAAAAAGAGGAAGAGAAATTAGAATAGTTTGCCCGAGTATACCCTTAAGCAGGAGAACTCTACTCCAAGACAGTAGAAGACCATAGTACAGAGGCTATGGCACTACCTAAGACTAGAAAACAATGGTGTGATTTTGTGAGTGTCCCTATCCCTAGAAGCGCTTCACACCAAATCTAAAGTCTCTTTTACCCTTACTAAGATGTTTACTATTTTCTTCTCAGCTATACTCTAATATTGTTCTTGTTAAGAGGAAAAAGAGTGTGCTTTGAGTTAGTTACTTTTCTTTAAAAGATAAGCAAACAATTGTTACTTTGATAACAATATTATACTGTAATTTCATTTTTCTCAGCAGGAGTTTTGTGAAATGGTCTTTTTTTCTGTGTCATATGAACGCACTCTCCAGTCATTATCTTCTGTATCTAATTATCTACAATTTTCAATGTTTTTTTTTTTTTTACTGAAAAGAAAATACTATATCATTGTTAATTGCTTTAGCAAAGAAAATAAGTCTATATAAACTATCCTTTTATGTTGGTATATATAACATTTATATCTCTGGCGAATAATGTTTGAAATTACTTTGTTCTTTCAGCATATATGATAATATATTCATGTAATAAGAATTGTAATCAAAATGTTCATGATACCTATTGTTAACCAGTCGTACTATCGTAAAAGATTCACGATTTGAGTGTCCACACGAAGATACCATTCATTATTTTAATACTTTTAGTATTTTTAGATGCACCTCGTGTTCTCCTTTATTTTAGCGTAACGCTGAAAAACATTTAGTAGTACCATAAATATCATTGTTAATTGCTTTAGCAAAGAAAATAAGTCTATATAAACTATCCTTCTATGTTGGTATATATAACACAATTAGACCTCTGGCGAGTTATGTTTAAAATTACTTTGTACTTTTAACATATATGATGATGTATTCATGTAATAAGAATTGTAATCATAATGTTCTTGACACCTATTGTTAACCATTCGTACTATCATAAAAGATTCAAGATTTAAGTGTCCACATGAAGACACCATTCATTGTTTTAATACTTTTTAGATCCACCTCGTGTTCTCCCTTATTTTTAGAGTAAGGCTAAAAAACATTTAGTTGTACCTCAAATAGTACAAAATATAATGTATTAATTAGTAGATTGTTATATGCTATCTTGATTAAAATAAACTTTTGACAATTTTGTTCAGATTGCGAATATTTATGCGGATATTTTAGATTAGGTTCTTAAGTGCATGCATATGTCAATCATTTTAATATTATTATGAAAAAAAAAAAAAATCCTTCAACTTGATTACAATATATTTCTTATGTTTTGTGAAATATTATACAAGCAGAATCGTAAATGCTAAAGAAAAAGCAACTAACTGACAACTCGAGTATCATATCATATAAGGAAATGAATATTTTACAAAGCTATAGTATGTCAAAGCCTTGTGACCTATTGATTTCAACTTTCTTCATTAATTCTCTTTACAATTAAGACAAAAAATAGTCATTTGGCTAATTTATAAAGATGAGAAAGAGGAAAGAAAATGATGACATATTTTATTCATTCCAATGCGTTTTTTTATAATCTAAACGAATTCAAAATCTACTCTTCAGAAATTGTAATATTTTCTATTTTTAATATTGTATAAAAAAGTCGTTATACTTTCTACCACATGAAACTGATTCCCACAGAGTTAGACAGAAGGGAACATGATCTTCAATTTTCAAGGGAAGATCTTCTTACTATGACATTTAATATGAAACTTTCAAAGTCTCTTGTTGGTTGCTTCTAAGGTCAAATACATGAAACTATGGTTACGAGGAATATCAACCCCGTAATACTTGGAATCACTGCCACATGTGAACAGAGCCAGTGAAAAGAGTAATAATTACATTCGCCGAAATCAAGGATTTTGCGGTAGACATGTATTCACCCTTGTCTGTTAAACATGTAATATATGATTATTACATCAGCTCGGCCAGCTATCTCAATTTAAAAAAAAAATTAACAACACGTCAAAATATGTTTACTAGGAGTGTGACTGGATATATGTATTATTCTTTGTTTAACTTTAGCCATAAGCAAATGAGGATGAAAAATAGGCACATTAAAAGAAATTAATAACAATAATGCATATGAACAGATATTACCAAAGCAAAGAAAAAATGCATGATAAATACAGATCACATATATGGTACATTGCTAGAAAATGATTATATGGTACCAAAAAAAAAAAATACTGATATACATATGATTCGGTAACTTTAAAGAATAATTGTTACATTTGTCAGAAATATAGATTATTATAATATGGTAATTATTAAAAATATTTGTTACCTTAGTAAAGATACAATTTTAGTGCACAAACACGAACTCCTGGTACGTACACGTACCACGGTTTCGTACACATGCATATATATATATATATATATATATATATATATATATAGATAGATAGATAGATAGATATAGATATAGGGCTTATATATTTTATTAGATGCCCATAGATTCTGTTTTTTTTAACATTCCGGCATATATAATTTATTAGATGCCGAAAAAAAATGATTTATTTTTTAAATGTTTTTTTTTTTTTTTTTTTTTTTTTTTTTTAAATGCAAATCTTCTATAGTCTCTTCAATTACATATTACTAGCGTACTAACTGCTTTTCGTACACAACACTTTTCCAAGACAATTTTACTCCTTTGAGCGAATGAAGTGGCCACTTTCAAACAGCTTTAAATTGAATTAAATAAGGAGTTTTGTCAGGACATGGTAAAACGTTCTGTTTGAGCTGTAAACTTTTGTTCCTTAACCTACGCCAAACAAAGATGTTAACGGCGATAAATATCATCACCGTCACAACTGTTCCTGCTAGTAGTATGGGGTGAAGAAATTCATTATAAGTCGGTGACGGGTGGTCCATCTCGGTCAATTTCATCAACCGCTTGGCTACCTGTTTGTTGTATGGGAGAGGTAATGATGGAACCGTTGTTGACCACGTGAAGTTTGCGAAGTAGGCTCGTTCTCTGATGATGGTTTTTATACCTTTCACCATGGAATTAGGGGATGTCCCAATACAACCATCTGCTGCAACGAAGATTTGGGAATAGGACGTGGATCCGTCCGGGCATGATACATTGAAGCCGGCCTTGTCGTATCGTATCCATGAGCCGTTGTTCACTCTGCAATTGAACTCATTATTGTCAAAGGGATAAAGCTCATCCAGACAATTTTCACTTGTATGGGAGAGAGCACCGTCTAGCACTATACCTGACTCGCATGAATCCATTAAGTTTTTATGGAATTCTCTCTCTCTCTCTCTCTCTCTCTCTCTCTCTCTCTCTCTCTCTCTCTCTCTCTCTCTCTCTCTCTCTGACTGGTATATGTTTATGTATTTTAGCTTGAGCTTCTATGTGCAAGTTAGATATTCTGGTACCCTCTATGATTAGTATTGATAAGAAGAAAAAGAATTGGTGTTTTAACATATATTAATCGGAAACTTAGATCATTATTTTATAAAGACTAAACAAACTTAGATTCCCTTATTGGGTATCTGAAAACTAGCCTTGACAAAAGGTATATTAAGCAAATGAAGCTTGATAAATATCTTTTTTATAATACTGAAAACCGGGTACACACAGTTAATTGAATTCCTGTAGCCATATGAATAAACCAAAAGAGAACCAATGAGATAATAGCTGTTTCGTACTGCATTTTATTTTTGATATTTGTAACCAATATTCCTGTAACATAGACGGATTAAATATTTTGTAGAAAAACAATTAACTTCCATAAACCCTATGAAATATAGTCTGAAATTTTCTCAAATCTTATTAAATGGCACCAACAAACTACTAAACTGGTGAGAAAAGATCCCAAATGTCTTTATGTCTCTTGGAATATACATGGAATTATCAAACCAATAGCCGTAGCACGAGTAAAAAAGCCTTTCCAAGATAGCATAACAGTACAAAATTTTTTTTATTCTTTACGACTAAATGCAAAAGTGAATGATTTCATTAAGCAATAAATCATCAAAAACGTCACTCGAGGATTAAAATATTCATACTGTTTATCAAAGGATACTTCATGCAGGAGTAAAAATGCCTTTCATTGATAAAAAAGAAAGTTCGATATTGATCATTATTTGTCACTAATAAAAAATGTGAATGATTTTGTAATAGGAAAAAATCACTGAAAGCTGTAACTTGAAAATAGAAATATTTACAGTATTTAAAAAAAAAAATCTTATCAAGCGTAATATTAATGACTCGGTCACGAGTCTGCGAACGACATGTGACCCAGATAAAGGACAAAAACTTCGTGCAGGATGACTAAACTTCTCTACTTCAGGAAGACTTCCAAGGTTTCTGAAGCTGAAGTTGGATTAAACATCCACCGACCGCCATTCACATCTCTCGAGAGGTTTGGCAATCACTTCATACCCTCCCAAACAATCCTTCAAGTAGTCCTACATTATATACACATATATATATATATATATATATATATATATATATATATATATATATATATACATATATATATATATATATATATATATATATATATATATATATATATATATATATATATATATATATGTGTGTGTGTGTGTGTGCGTATGTGTGTGTGTGTGTGCGTGTGGGTGTATGTGTGAGTATGTGTGTGTAAGTGTGTTTGTTATCATTACTATAATTATTAACAATACCCATATGTGACATTTGCTTAGTAATAATAATAATAATAATAATAATGATAATTATTATTATTATTATTATTATTATTATTATTATTATTATTATTATTATTATTATTATTAATAATATTTTTATGGAAACTAATTATTAAGAGAACTGAATGTCTAATATTATTTTTTTTTTAAACTACTTCGAGTCGAGAAGACTTATATACCCAGCTAAAAAGAAAGCGAACCCAATGATTGTTGTAAGATTTTTTTTTCATATGTGGGTATAGCGAGTGGTTTTAGTATGTGGATGGTGTGTTTGTGTGTGTGTTTGTGTGTATGTGTGGAAGAAGTGGGATGTTAGCTTTGACTTTTATCAACCAAAAGATTTGTCATGAGTGTGATTAAATAAAGTTGGGACTATGACAAATATAATCCTATTTTTAGCCTTCAAATATTTAGTTATCACAAAGTTGATCTACGCATTTTCAAAATACAACAATCGAATTCTCTCTCTCTCTCTCTCTCTCTCTCTCTCTCTCTCTCTCTCTCTCTCTCTCTCTCTCTCTCTCTCTCTCTCTCTCTCTCTCTCTCTCATTATCAATTTACTTCTGTGTTCGTGTACTTTAATGTACTTAATCCAAAATGTTACTGATTCATCCTTTGGTCATACCAAACAGGATTATAAAATTTGGTGAAAATCGCTACTGTAGATTTTATGTGAATTTCTACGCGAACAATCAAACAAATATATAAACTTATAAACAGACAAGGGTGAACAAATGTCTACCGCAAAATCCTCGATTTTGGCGAATGTAATTATTACTCTTTTCACTGGCTCTGTTCTCATGTGGCAGGGATTATGGGGGTTGATATTCCCCGTAACCATAGTTTCATGTATTTGACCTTAAAAACAACCAACAAGAGACTTTAGAAGTTTCATATTAAATGTCATTGTAAGAAGATCTTCCCTTGAAAATTTAATATCATGTTCCCTTCTGTCTAACTCTGTGGGAATCAGTTTCATGTGGTAGAAAGTATAACAAATTTTTTATACAATATTGAAAACAGAAAATTTTATAATATCTGAGGAGTAAATTTTTCATTCGTTTACATTATTAAAAAAAAAAAAAAAAAAACATTGGAATGAATAAAATATGACATCTTTCCTCTTTTTCATCTTAATAGATTAGCCAAATGATTATTTTTGTCAGTAGGTCACAAGGCTTTGACATACTGTATCTATATAGAATATTAAAATATTATGTATTATCTTAGATAGTTCATTTCGTTATAAGATAAGATACTCGAGTTGTCAGTTAGTTGCTTTTTCTTTAGCATTTATGATTCTGCTTGTATAATATTTTACAAAACATAAAAAATATATTATAATCAAGTTGTAGGATTTTTTTTTCATAATAATATTCAAATGATTGACATATGCATGCACTTAAGAACCTAATCTAAAATATTTGCATAAATATTTGCAATCGGAACAAAATTGTGAAAATTTTATTTTAATTATTATAGCATAAAATAATCACTAATTAATACATTACGTTTTGTACTATATATGGTACAATTAAATGTTTTTCAGCTTCACGCTAAAATAAGGGAGAACACGAGGTGCATCTAAAAATACTAAAAGTATTAAAACAATGAATGATATCTTCATGTGGACACTCAAATCGTGAATCTTTTATAATAGTACGACTTGTTAACAATAGGTATCACGAACATTATGATTACAATCCGTATTACATGAATACATCATCATATATGTTAAAAGTACAAAGTAATTTTAAACATAACTCGCCAGAGATATAATTGTGTTATATATACCAACATAGAAGGATAGTTTTTATATAGACTTATTTTCTTCGCTAAAGAAATTAACAATGATGTAGTATTTTCTTTTGAGTGAAAAACACATTGAAAATTGAAGATAATTAGAAACAGAAGATAATGACTGGAGAGTGCGTTCATATGACACAAAGAAAAAAAAAGAGCTTATTACAAAACTTCTGCTTAGAAAAATGAGATTACAGATGTTTCCATTACTTGTTATCATTTCTAAAGTAATCGAAGAGGGAAATATATATTACAAATGTTACAGTATAACATTACGAATAACTTGGGAGTTATTTTGTTATCAGAGTAACAACAATTGTTTTCTTATCTTTTAAAGAAAAGCAGGTAATTCAAAGCACACTCTTTTCCCTCTTAAGAAGAATAATATTAGAGCATAGCTGAGAGGAGAATAGTATATACATCTTGGTAAGGGTAAAAGAGACTTTAGCTTGGGTAGTGCCATAGCCTCTGTACTATGGTCTTTCACTGCCTTGGAGGAGAGTTCTCTTGCTTGAGAATATACTCGGGCAAACTAATCTATCTTATTTCTCTCCCTCTTGTTTTCCAAGTGTTTATACTTTTTAAGTGAAAACTATTTTAATGCTGGTACTGTTTATAAAATATCTCATTTTAATTTTTCATAACTATCTTGTAGTTTATTTATCTCCCAATTTCTTTTCCTCACTTTGGCCTTTTTTCCTGTTGGAGACCTTGGGCTTATAGCATCTTGCTTTGCCAACTATGAGTGTAGTTGAACTAATAATAATAATAATAATAATAATAATAATAATAATAATAATAATAATAATAATAATAATAATAATAATAATAATAATAATTTTTGGGACTGCATGAGATTTTTTTTTTTTTTTTTTTTTTTACTCGGCGTGTTTTCTGAAGCTCACGTATGAATCCTAACATTAATTATGACTGCTTCGAAACTTGACACTTCCCACTTCTAATTCATCATCGACACACCATACACAATGCACCACGAATCCTGGAAGAGCAGGAATGTGCAGTATACGTAATACTTCTAAAACGTTACGTCTTCCCTACAGAAAATCGATTTATATTCATGGGTTGTTGTAGCCTGATTGGTAAGGTCTCTGTCTGGTGTTTGCCAGACGGGGTTTCGAGTCTCGCTCAGACACCTTAGTGTCTGCAACCTTACCATCCTTATGAGCTAAGGCTAGACGGTTTGGGGGAGCCTATAGATCTATCGATTGAGTCATCAGCAGCAATTGCCTAGCTCTCCCTGGTCCTAGCTTGGGTGGAGAGGGGCTTGGGCACTGATCATATAATATATGGGCAGTCTCTAGGGTATTTTCCTGCACGAAAGAGCAATGTCACTGTCCCTTGCACCTGCCATTCATGAGCGACCTTTAGACCTTAAAACTCTGATTTCTTGAACGTTGTCCCCTCAATAACTAAAATAAACAAAACAACCAGACACAGATGATTGATATTTTCAATGAAATTTACCGTATGGGAATTAGACATCATTATTTACAGGGAAAGTTATCATGACCGTAGGAGTAATTAGGAATATGTCAAATAAAAACCAGGAGCTAATGTTAGATAGATATTTTTTTCAGATGTTGAAGAATATACCTTAGTGGTATTAATTTAGGTCGTTCTTAAGTTTATAGGGTATGGTAACCAACCCCCCCCCCTTTTTTTTTTTCTTTTTCTTTTTTTTTTGGTAACATATGCCGAACGTTGTTTGTTCTTTAGCAATTTGCCCATATATATAATTACATATTTTTAGGAAGATAGTCTCATTCAGCTAGGCTAATTACCAAACTAGTGCTACCTTACACATTTAGTCTTCCGAGAATAATTTGAAAAATTAATAGATTTATACTTAATCAAGTCATAAATGAAGTAATTTCCTCAATTACAATCCTTGACACAATACTTTTGCAAGCTGATGACATGGTCACTTATTAGAAACACGATAATTTTTAACACAAACACACTTACAGCTACGCATATAAATACACACACACATAAATAATATATATATATATATATATATATATATATATATATATATATATATATATATATATATATATATATATATATATATATATATATATCATATATATTAATTATATATATATATATATATATATATATATATATATATATATATATATATATATATATATATATATATATATATATATATATATATATATGTGTGTGTGTGTGTGTGTGTGTGTTTGAATATTTAGATATCCGTATATTAACTGCAATGATGTTGGAATATGAATAATAGTAGCTAGCCTTTAAAAGAATAAGATATTGTACTGAAACAAAATAATTATCTTCAAAAATTTTATCTAATTCCGAATCCCCCAAGAATTCGAATTTTGTTGTCAGTGAAATAAAAGAAAGCTATGTTCGTATTTAGAGAAAAAATATATTATACCGAATCTTTTTCATTTTTCATTATCATAGCATCGATGAACATAAACAGGTATTTGATCAACGTCATCGTTGAATAAATACACAGAAAGAAAAAAAGGGAGATTTCCAAATCATGGTTCCCACATCAAAGTGTTTCCTTTGAAATAGAATAATAAAACGAAAAAGAAACTTATATATTTACTCAATGAATGATATAATGGATTTTATTAGATTCCAACGTTTTAACGGAAGAAATGTTGAAAATATTAAGAAATTAAGACATAAAGTTCCATTTTGTTGCAGTAACGTGATCATTCTGTACCCGACTCATTTTCTTCCTTTTTGCTGAAACGGATCACACAGCATTAAGCTCGAAGCCGTAAGGTGAAACCGGATGCCAACTAAACATATGAGCTTCATTTGAATTTTTAAATGACCCTCATGAATGGCAGTCAAAAGACAGTGACAAAAAAAAAAAGAAAAAAAAAAAAAACCTAACTTTAATGGAAAATTTTCCGTAATAAATATACTGTTCTCAGCTGAATTTCAGAAAATTTTTACCTTGCCCTGTTATCATCATTTTTGGGTTGGTGACCGTAATTTCACAAATTTACGTCAATATAACTGTTTTTAGAACGGTAAAAATCCTTGAAGTAATGTACCAGGTATTTAGCGTTTTTTAATTAAATTTTTCAATAGTGTATCTAGCAGGACAATGCCTAGAGACAAACCTTATATTCATATAATTTGTGCCCAAGTCACCTCTCCATGTAAGCTAGGAGCGGGAAGACAAGGTAATGGCTGCTGATGACTCAGCCTGTACACCTACATTCTACCCCCAAATACTCCATTCTTAGCTCATTAGGATAGTGAGGTTGCAGACACTACAAGAAACTATCGAGCTTGACCGGGACTCAAGCTACAGTCCGGAAAATTGCCAGCCAAGGACGTTTTTAGTAGACCACCACAATGATAAAGCTTACAGAGATGAATAATCAAAATACCTATGATTTATATGAAAAGTAAACATCTTTTTTCTTTTTCTATTTTTTACGATATTTTTTTTTAAACTTTGGAGACAATAATCAATAAATATTTGGAGGTCATCATTTTTAAAACAATGGTGTCTCCATGGTAAATGTTCCTTCATTTTCATATATATATATATATATATATATATATATATATATATATATATATTTTGAGCAAAGGTAGCCATGTCGTCCTGATGGAAGTTCCTAAAAGGTAGTTTCCTAGAGAGTATATCTGACTACAGTGATATTCACAGAGAATTTTACCTTAAGGTATCCAGAATTCTAACTCCTGGAGCAAATATCCCTAAATAATCTCACAGGGATATCGCATAATATCAGAGGACGTATTCTTGACACGTCACATAGCTATCTTTGCCCCAAACAGTATTAACGCTTCAAGGGGTTACAGTGACAATAATCTGAAACGAGAATGAAAAGAGAGCGGCTCATAAGGCATCTCTCCTATTCCGTTTCCAGTGTGTATCTGATGAATGCGGTAGCGCCGTCTTCATTGCTTGTAGCGATATACGAGGTGCTAGAGATACTGTATTATAGGGAGGGGTCAATAAGCCCTTTTACAATTAAAGAAAGGGAGGGTCCATCAGGACGACATGGCTACCTCACCCAAAAATAGATATTTTGCTTCGCTCAAAATCCGTTTTTTGGATTCAGGCCATGTCGTCCTGATAGAAGTTTACCAGAGCATTACTGTATCTGTGGATTCTCAATTGGTGCCGCACTCTCAAGACAGTATTTTCCTGGTCCGTCTAGACCTAGAGACCTATGATGTTACCGTCATACATCATTTCATCTAAGCATGAACTATGTTAGTGCTTCCTGCCCCTTACAGGGAAGAGTCGAACTAGACTCTGGAAAAGTCTCGATGAGCGCATAATAACTTATGAATGACAAAATGACAAGTTTGTACAGTGGTCTCGCCCTATACATTATGAAGCAAATTTTGTATAAGAGTCACCAATGTCAGAATGAATTTGTAACACCTTCCCCAATGTGACTACTCTTATTAACTATCGGATAATGGTTGTATCCGTATAGAAACAAATTTTGCCTCTCTGCCACTATCCCGTTAGGGTACCATGTCAACCCTTCCTAAGGAAGGGTTAAAGTGAGTGGACTTTTGCTTGAATCAGAGAACAATCTTAAAAGACATGCCATGGTAAAAATATCCATATTTTAATCTTAATGCTCAGTACATTTCTAATAAAATAAATGTGGGCGAATAAAATACAGGGTTCACTATGAACTAGTTTATTGAAATTTAATAAACGTACATATTAGATCAACCTTTATAAGATTTATAAAAGTGGATGATATATGTTAAAGCATAAAGAAAACAGTCAACAGAAAATATGGTTTCGTCTACCAGGAAACAGATTTGCCACTTCAATTGAATTATTAATAATAATGATACATTCCGTATATTGTTTATTTACACTAGCGTAAGAAACGCTTGGCACAAGTGTCCGTATTATACTATAGATTACCGACGTCAATGGAACAGTTCTTAAGGACACTTTTGTGGCCTATTGCTCAGCGTGTAGTAACATACAGTGACTACACGTGCACCCTCTTAATTAATCGTTCCAATTTAATCACACTGTTCCTAGCAGATTTAAAACAGAAGGTTAAAGAATTCTACCTGCTGCTACAGCAGACCTCTTAAGTTGCTCCACTTGCTTTGAATAGTGCATAAAGAACACTTTGGATGACTACCAGCCGGTGTACAAACAAGGATGTTCAAATTCCATATAATTAAAGATATTTTTTTGGAAGAATCAAGTTTCCTCGGATCATGACTAACGGGTGTACTGTCTGGATCCGTTCTGCGAATAACACGGGTGATTTTCGCCCTTAATTATAGATAACTTTGAACTCAGGGTTTCTCTTCTAAACAGCTGTCCTCCCCTAAAGTCTGAAGTTCTATGTAGATAGACCTTTAGGCACTCCACTGGACATAGAGATTCATCTTCCTTCAAAGAGCATATTCTCTAGGGACCCCACCTATTGGTGGGTAGCTTGATCTTGGTAAGAAACGTTGGGTCTGGAAATAGATTCTGTTCTCCCTCCAAGAACTGGACGTGGCCTTCCTCTCTAGAGAGCCACTATTTCACTAACTCTGGCCCGCAAAACGAGTACAAGCAGAAATATGACTTTAAATTCAAGACCTTCTAAGCACATTCCTCATTGTTCATTATTTGTGCACAATGAAGAATCTACTGACCATGTAACGGGTCTTTGGAGACGCTGAAGGGCTAAACCTAGCATGGGCCTTTATAGTTCATTGAGAATGTCGTTAGAAAGGTCGACCTGTAAGGCATATGGTATCTGTCTTGTCAAGGCAGACTTGAACAATAGAATTGTATTGGCTGCTAAACCTTGCTCATGAAGGTGAATGAAGAATGATAAATAGGAATCTGACGAAATTTCTTTTGGTTTTTTCACCTTGACAAAGGATATCTGTTTCTTCCCTGAAGCCTCATAATGTTTTCTGGTTTCTTCCAAAAGTCTAAACTGACTTTTAACCCCGAATCTTTTTCTCATCATTAAGGAGAGAAAATCATGAGATGTAGGTTCTGTGTTTTCTGTGATGAAGTGAAGACAGTCGACTTCTGTACTCGCTGAGACAGGGATGGATTCGGTAGCGTATGAATTTTAGTCGTCGTTCCAATGCCAGAGGGAACCACACGCTATTTGGTCACTTGTGGGCCACTATTGCTGCTTACCTTTGAAGGATCTCAGCTTATCGAGGACCTTCAAAAGGAGGTTGTGCAGAGGGAACAGATAAATATTGGACCATCTGTTCCAGTCCCGGGATATAGCGTCCAGTGCCTCCGCTAGCGGATCCTCGTATGGGGACACGTAATTTCTACCTTTCCGCCAAACGGAATATGGCCAACATCACTTGGTTGATTTGAGGTAACCTCGACCCTTGTCAATTCAGGCATCTCACTATCACCTCGCTGTCTAGAACCAGTCTTATGTGGGTCAAGTGGCGAGGAGATACTTTCTTTAAAGTCAGAAGTACTGCCAAGGCTTCTAGAGAGTTGATGTGAAATGACTTGAAAAGATTGAACCAAGCTCCTTGGACTCTCATCTGATGAGAGTGACCTCCCCAGCCTTCTTTTCAAGCATCTGTGTGGATAGTTAGTGACGGGGGAGGAGGGTGAAGAAGTATTGATTTCTTCAATTGCTTGGCATTGGACCACGGCTTGAGAAGCGTTCGCAGTTGAGTCGGTAGTGGTCTTATTAGATCTCTTCGCGCGTTTGATGCGTATTTTCTCCAGACTCCTGTTGCATCCTTTAGCTGTGCTCTTAGCACTGGATCTGTTATCGAAGCAAACTGTAGATCGCCCAGCACTCTCTACTGTTTGAGTCTTGATATCCGCTTGGATTTCAATAGTCTCCTGATAGATCCTGCTATTTCTTTCCTCTTCTTACCAGGAATGGAAAGTCGATGTGACTCCAAATTCCAGTGGATTCCAAACCACTGAAATTTTTGAGCTGGAGAAAGTCGAGACTTTTTGATGTTGATCTTGATTCCCAGATGTTGCAAGAACTGGATCACTATCTTAGAAGCTTGCATGCATTCTGTCCTAGATGCTGCCCACACCAGCCAGTCGTCCAAGTAGGCTACTACTTGGACCCCCTTTAGGCGTAATTGATGGACGGCTGCGTTCGCGAGCTTTGCGCAAATCCTTGTGGCTATGTTTAGCCCAAAAGGTATGGCTCTGAAGGCGTAAAGTATTCTATGTAACTTGAAGCCTAGATAGGAGGAGAGGTGACGATAAATTGGAACATGCCAATAAGCGCCAGACAAGTCTATAGAGACCGTATATGCCCTTCTGGGCAGTAGGGTCCTTATGTGTTGAAGCGTGAGCATTCTGAACTTGTAGTTCACTATGAGCTTGTTGAGTGGCGACAAGTCTAGAATGACTCTGAGTTTTTCTGAGTCCTTCTTTGGAACACAAAACAGCCTTCCTTGGAATTTTATGGACTTAACTTTCCTGATTACTCTTTTGTCTAAGAGTTCTCGGACATATTATTCCAGAACGGGGATTGAGTGTTGGAAGAATTGAGGGAATTGAGGTGGAGGACTGCTTCAGCTCCACCCTGGTCCATTTTTAATTAGGCTGTGGGCCCAGGGATCGAAGGTCCAGCGATCCCTAAATAGCTGTAGTCTCCCTCCTACTGGAAGTATCGCACTTCTGCTGTTTTGGAGCTGAGGCCTTGCCTCCTTGGCCGCATCCTCCCCTGTATCCCCTTCCTCTTGAAGGGCGTCTAGAAGAGCCTCTGGCTTTTCCTCTAGCTCTTGAACAAAAGGAAGAAGTCTGCCTTTCGAAGGCTGGGTTAAAACCTGGCGACTGTGTCGCCACTTATTGAGGTACCAGCTGGTACGTGGTTGGAGGTTGTGCCACTCTCTGAGGCACCGTGGTCAAAGGAAGTTGTTGTTGTTGTTGCTGTCGGTGGTGTTTAGCCGGCCGAGAGGATGACCCAGGCCTTTTTGTCTTCTTCTTAGGTTGGGAACCTTCATCCAGAGAAGACTTTCTCTTAAGAGCTAAGCCCCAGTTTTTGAGAAGGTTCCTAGTCTCTCTGGCAGCCTTGTCTACTACCTCTTTAACCACTTAATTGGGAAAGAGGTCTTTACCCTATATACGAGAGGAGATCAGTTTCCTCGGTTCGTGCCTCACCGCAGCCGAGGCGAACACAAACTCTCTACAGGCTCTCCTAACTTTAATAAAGCTATAGAGATCCTTCGTAACTGGGGCCAGATGAGTTTTGGCCACTACCATGAACATGTCCTGGTTCTTGGGGTCACTTACCATCGTTTCTAATGTCGTTTGCAACGACATCGATGCCAGAAGTCTTTCCTTTGTCTCTTGCTCTATATGCAAGAGATCCTCCGACAGTTTTGGAAGTTCCTTACCTAACTGACGTTCAGCAATATTAGCTTCCAGCTTCCCGACTGAGAAGGTAAGGTTTACGTCCTTCCAGTCTTCTTGGTCCAAGGGCAATGTCAGAGATAACGGCTTGCACTCCTCC
Organism: Palaemon carinicauda; assembly: GCF_036898095.1. Taxonomy (NCBI): domain Eukaryota; kingdom Metazoa; phylum Arthropoda; class Malacostraca; order Decapoda; family Palaemonidae; genus Palaemon; species Palaemon carinicauda. The sequence continues at coordinate 35,447,266 of NC_090731.1, read as the reverse complement.
AAGGAGGGGCATGGTTTCCCTGCCTCCATCGCCTTTAAGGCTGCCTTATATCCCTTTTCCAAGAAGGGAAAGGCTCTGGTAGGAGAGGCCACAAAGGAGGGAAGCTTCTTACTCAAGGCTGGCACCTTGGAGTTGGTGAAGCCCCTCTCTTTCATCGAACTCGCTAGTAACGCCTGAGCTTTACTATGGTCAAAAACTAACCTCCTTCAGCTCCGTCTCCTCCTTTGAGGCTGCCTCCTACCTAAGACGGACATAGCAGTCCGGATAAGAATCTTTGTTGGGCCAAAATTCTACCTCTTCCAGGGGAATTGCTCCCAACTTTTCCGAAATCACGATCTTCCGGGTTGTCATTGGCATGTGTTCGGCATACCTTTAAGGATTGGTATCCGAGCACAAAGGAAGATCCTTCGCGCTGAGCCGCTTCTGGGGCCCACGTGATGCTGCAAGTCTGCGTATCTCCTGTTTCATTGTAGCTTCCTTCTCATCATTCTTCCTTTAGATTTGTTGGATCATCTCAACAATGGAAGAAAGAGTCCTTCCCAGTTCATCTGGGATAGCAGAAGATGTAGAGGGAACAGGTTCTGGGTGCGGAACCGATGTAACCGACACCTCGATGATTTCTTCCTCTTCTACATTTCCCTGGCAGCATCCCTTGACTCAGTCGACTTAGGGTCGTCAAAAGCCTCAGTAATCAGGTTAGAACAAACTGTACAAACCTGAGGGTCCCAATAGCGGATATCACCTCTGGAGGCTGCGCATGCTGCGTGCCTCCTGCAAAGTTGATGTCCACAGAGGTTTTACTG
>NC_090731.1:35431463-35441463 GCF_036898095.1 Palaemon carinicauda | reverse complement strand
GATCGATAGCTATAGTCTCCTTTTTTTTTAATGAGGCTCATTTGCACTGACTCGCAGCGGAGCCCTTTTAGCTAGAAAATTTTTCCTACTATCTGATTGGTTAGAATGATCTTGTCCAACCAATCAGTGATCAGGAGACTTTTCCAAGCTAAAAGGGTACCCCTGCGAGTCGGTGCAAATCTGCTTCACTAAAAAATTTGACTAAGTTGATTAACTGGTCGATAACTATTCTCCTACTAACTGGCCATGTGTATGTGTATGTGTGTGTGCGTGTGTGTTTATCATAATTTTGTGTAATAGCCTCATGATGCAGGTCGTCTGGTTTAATGTAAATGCCTGTACTTTTCTTTAGATTAACATGTACAGTAGTTACCACCATGGCATTACCACAAGGGTATCAGAATTTGGTGATAAATTGTACAACCCTTAGCAGGGAACCACCCTTTTTTAGAGTTTTAGAAGCATCGCTGTATGAAGGTAAAGATCTCCAATATTTTGATAAGGTTTCCTGTATGAACAGGTTTGGTGATATTGAAGTCCGATGTTTCTAATCTTTGGTTTTAAGATCATGCGATATCCTTTTCAGGTAACAAATCAGGATACACCAGAAGTCTTTCAGTCACTTTTGTGGATGAGCAAACTAACGTCATAAATACTTATCGTGATGACTTTATCACTATTATAAAATGTATGTTAAACATATGTAATTGTTTGTTCTTAAAGTACACATCCAAAAATCAAATCACTTGTATATAGTAAAGGTAATATCTATACCTCAATATGAATATGTGATATTCGAGGAATGGAATATTTTCATATTTTCTAAGGTAAACGGGAAAGTTGGTCAATTCTACAAATTGAAGTCTTCCTTCAATAACTGACTCAATGTTAATAGTAAGCAGGAGTATTTTGTTTTAACCAGTTTTTCCCATGAGACCAAATTTACCTCGAAAATGGTTGGTTTACGGCTGTGGATTCTTACAAGTACAGGCACATGCACCCACATTATTGATGTTGTTATCATTATTATTATTATTATCATCATTATTATCGTTATTATTATTATTGAAAGAGAAGAGATTAACCAACCAAATGAGTCAAACTGGGCGCCTAAAAAATTTCCCCTCACATACACACACACACACAAACACGCACTCGCACACATACACACACACACACACACACACATATATATATATATATATATATATATATATATATATATATATATATATATATATATATATATATATATATTATATATATGTATGTATATTGCATATATATATATATATATATATATATATATATATATATATATATATATATATATATATATATATATATATATATATATATATATATATATATATATTATATAAAACATTATATATATACACACATATACATATATATATATATATATATATATATATATATATACTATATATATATATATAGTATATATATATAATATATAAATTATATATATATATATATATATATATATATATATATATATATATATATATATTTATATAAATAATTATATAATGTATATATGTAAATATATGTGTCTTATTGCCTTATTGCCTTATTTTTTGTTTGGGTTCCCCTAGGTCCCTCAGTGTGAGGCACCTCGTATATCCACCAGAGAGTTGCTAATGCATCTTCCGGTGTATTTTGCATCTTCCAGTCTTGGATGGTCTAGGATGCATCTTAGGTATTTATCGAGCTTATTCTTAAACACATCTACGCTCACTCCTGATATGTTTCTTAGATGAGCTGGCAGCACATTAAATAGTCGCATGCAATATCAATGCTGGTGCGTAGTGGATTAATGTCCTGTGCGCCTTTCTCAGTTTACCTGGAATATTTTTTGGCACTATTAATCTACCTTGGCTTGCTCTTTCTGATATTTTAAGCTCCATGAAGTTTTCAGTAATTCCTTCTATTTGCTTCCATGCTTGTATTATCATGTAGCATTCTCTTCTCCTTTCTAGACTGTATAGTTTTTAAAAATTGCAGTCTTTCCCAGTAGTCAAGGTCCTTAACTTTTTCTATTCTAGCAGTATAGGAACCTTTGTACACTCTCTATTTGCGCAATATCCTTTTGGTAGTGTGGGTAACATATCACATTGCAGTACTCGAGTGTACTACGCACATAAGTTTTGTAAAGCATAATCATGTGTTCAGTTTTTCTTGTTTTAAAGTGTCTGAATAACATTCCATTTTTGCTTTACATTTAGCCAACAGTGTTGCTATTTGGTCGTTGCATAACATATTCCTATTTAAAATTACACCAAGATCTTTAATTGCCTCCTTGTTTGTGATTGTCTCATTATTAGGTCCCTTGTATGCATACACCATTCCTTCTGTTTCCATAATTTATTGATTCGAATTTATCGGAGTTAAATACCATCCTATTTATCTCCGCCTATTCATATATTTTTTTTTAGAACTCTTTGTAGTGAGTTCCTATCTTCATCACAAGTAATTTCTCTACTTATTCTTGTGTTATCGGCGAAACTTCTCACTACGGAGTTTTCAACATCACAGTCTATGTCTGAGATCATAATAACAAACAGCAGTGCAGCTAATACCGTACCTTGTGGCACACCCGATATTACCTGGGCTTCATCTGATTTCTCGTCATTTGCAACCACTATCTGTTTTTTTGTTTTGCAGGAATTCTTTTACCCATTTTTTCCTATCTTTCCCACAATATTGTGCTTTCTCATTTTTTTTCTCCAATATGTTATGGTCTACCTTGTCAAAGGCTTTTGCAAAATCTAGATAGATCACATCTGTGTCTTTTTCATTTATCATATTTTTGTATATGTTTTCATAGTGTGCTATCAGTTGGGTCTGTGTACTTTTTCCAGGCACGAAACCGTGGTTGACCCATATTAAACAAATTATTTTTGACCCAAATGGTTCATTATTTTCTTTTTTATTACCCTCTCATACACTTTCATAGTATGTGATGTTAGACTAACAGGTCTATAATTGCTTGCCTCTAGTCTTGATCCACTTTTGAAGATATGGGTTATATAAGCTAATTTGTGTTTAACATATATCTCGCTCATATCTACACTCTGTCTTAGCAGTATTGCAAGTGGCTTCGCGATAGTGTTTGCAGTTTTTTTTAACAAAATCGCTGGAACTCCATCTGGTACGGCTGCCGATCCATTTTTGATTTCGTTTATAGCCGTGACAATATCTGCTTCATTAGTATCTATATCCGTTAGATATTCAACATTTTCTTCTCTCATTTCTGTTTCATTATTCTCATTTGCAATTCTTGGCGTGAACTCACTTTTATATTTTTCTGCTAATATGTTGCATATTTCCTTTTTTTTCATTCGTTAGCCGTCCTTCAATTCTTAGAGGGCCTATTTCTATTCTCCCTTTATTCATCTTTTTTGCATAAGAGTAAAGTACTTTATGGTTTCTTTTTAGATTTTGAAGTGTCCTTTCTTCTAAGTCCCTTTTTTCATTTTCTTTCGACTGTATAATCTTTTGTTCTGCATTTTCTATCTTACATTTTATTTCCCTCATTTTCCACACATTTTTTTCTTTTGCAAAATTTTTCTTCCACTTTCTAATTTTCTGAAATAAGATCCTTCTGTCTCTTGGTATGCATGTCTTTTGTTTATTGTTTTTTTTTTCGGTTCATATTTTTCAACAATTATTTCAAGTATTTTGTACAGTATGTCCGTATTTACTTGTATATTATCACTTACAAATACATTTTTCCATTCTTTATTCAGTTCTTCATTTATTTCTGACCATTTTATATTCTTACTGTAAAAATTATATTTTCCATATCCTTCCCAAAGTTTTGTGCTTTTATTAATTCTGTGATCACTTGCTTTGGAATGAACTATCAATTCTATGACATTGTGGTCTGAAATTCCCGTGTTATACACTATTATTTCTTTAACATAATTCACCTCATTCACAAATACTAGATCTAGGACAGTTTTCTTTCTTGTTGGAATGTGGTTTAATTGTTGCATATTATGTTCTAATAGCATATCTTGAAGCTTTTCAAATTGCCTCTTATCTTCTGCACTACTATTATTCTCTTTTTTATATGTATACATACAACCACTTTCTTCTATCCGTTCTTTCCAATCCACGAAAGGAAAGTTAAAATCTCCGGATAGGAGTATATTCCAGTCTTTATGGTTTCTACACATATCATCTATTTTTTCTATTATTATGTTAAACTCCTTAGTATTTGGGGGTCTGTAAACTACAATGTTCACTAATTTTTCAAATTCAAATTCTACCGCAATCAATTCACATTCTTTGTTGCTGTATTTTTCATAGACTTTTCCTTGATTTATGTCTCTTCCATATATTGCAGTTCCCCCTTGATTCCTATTTTTTCTGTCTGATCTATAAGTTTGGAAACCCTTTATCTGGTCATCACTGCCAGTCTCTTGGCAATACCATGTTTCACTTATATTTAATATATCTATTTTTTCAATTTGGGTTACTTCTTCTAGGATCTCTATTTTCCTTTTAGAGTTACTCGTGACTAAACCCTGTGCATTCATCACTATTATGGTTTGTGTTTCATTCCCATTATTTAATATTGGTAATAATATGGATTCTCCCATGCTTCCTTCCTGTTCTGATATGATGTTCTTTTCTTCATTTCTTGGAATTCTGCCATTAAAAAATCCAACTTTTCCATAATATTTGTTCTTTCGCCTTCATACTTATTTTTGTGTGTAAACCTGCAATTATCCCCATATCTGCACCAACTCCTGGCATTATAGATGCATTCTTTGTAGTTGGGCTCTTTTTGTGGAGACTTGGGTTGAAAGGCCTTTTTTGGTGCATAGTGCGGTATATACGCGGCCTGCTTTTTTGTTTTTTTTTTTTGTTTCATTTTTGTTTTTCTTTTCAGTTTGCTTAGTTTTCTTACTCTCATTCATAGTTGCAGGATGCATATATCGAAATTTTTTGTTGAAACTGCATCCTTTTCCTTCTTTTAGGGTTTTGCATATTTTTGGATGGAGATCTCTGCATTCGTCTCCATATCCGTCTAAATACTTACATTTACCATATATTTCCTAATTATGGCATATCTTTGGATGCTTGTAGTAGCATCTTTCGCCAAATTTGCAATTCCCTCTTTTCAGCCCATTACAGACTATATCTTTCTTTTCTTTTTTTTTTCTTGTTTTTGCTCTTCCCTAAAAGTATGTAGGTCCGGGTAGAGTCTCTTGGGTCTATTATTTGTTTCCATCTGATAATTTATTTCTTCATAAGTATGTTGTTGGATGGCATCATAAGTTATATCAATGATTTCCTCTGCCTCCTTACACATATCCTGTTCATTTTTCTCTTCTTCTTCTTCTTCTTCTTCTTCTTCTTCTTCTTCTTCTTCTTCTTCTTCTTCTTCTTCTTCTTCTTCTTCTTCTTCTTCAACTATTTGCAGCTTTAGTCTCGACTTAATTATATTTTCTATCCAGACTAAACATATTGAGCAAAATACCTTTGTGTCTCTATTTCTTATTTTTTGCTGTATTTCAGCACATGTGGGGTGTGTTGGAACATGACAGACATTACATTTTCTAATCAGTTGTTGAGGATTATTAATGGAATACCATATCTTACATGTATTACACCATTTTGGCATTCTTTTTCCCAATGCATCAATCAGCATATTCACCACATTGGAATTGTTATTGTTCTTTAATGGAATGAGTTGATTGATGTAGACTTTCTTTATAAGTCCCTTTATCACTTGGATCTTATTTGGAGCGAGAGAGAGAGAGAGAGAGAGAGAGAGAGAGAGAGAGAGAGAGAGAGAGAGAGAGAGAGAGACCTCCCCTTCTTTGTTGTGTCTGCAATTTTACGGCAAAAAATATGAGTGACCCTGTTTCTGGAGGAAATATGATTCCGAAGCGGCGACCTTATATCAGCTCGAAAATCTCTTGAGAATCAACAAAAAAGGTGGAGTGGAACTCCCAGTGGAAAGTTTTGCAATTATTCACGTCCAAAACGAAACAATTTCTTTACTTGGATCAGTTGGAACTGGAACTCTGATCTTTGTGGGTGAGATACGAACAGCTCATTATGTAAGCATACATAATATACCTTTGGTTTACAATAAGTTTGTGTTATATTGCCTTTATAACAATATAAGTCTTATTCTCTCAAAAACTGTATTCAATCAAGGAGAATCGTGCGTCTTCTGAACCACGAGTAATTCTCTTCATTTAAGTTCAACATTTCACACTCATGAATTTCGTTTTTGTTTCATTATTACATCTACACTTGTGGTAGCAATACATATTTTAATACATACACAGCTATATATATATATATATATATATATATATATATATATATATATATATATATATATATATATATATATATATATATACATATATATATATATATATATATATATATATATATATATATATATATATATATATATATGTATATATATATATATATATATATATATATATATATATATATATATATATATATATATATGCATATATATATATATATATATATATATATATATATATATATATATATATATATATGCATATATATATATATATATATATATATATATATATATATATATATATATATATATGCATATATATATATATATATATATATATATATATATATATATATATATATATATATATATATATATATATATATATATATATATATATTATATATATTCATATATATATTTATATATATACATATATATGTATATATATGCATATATATATATATTTATATATATATATATATATATATATATATATATATATATATATATATATATATATATATATATATATATATATATATATATATATTTATATATATATATATACATATATATATATATATATATATATATATATATATATATATATATATATTCTGTATATATATACATATATATGCAATATATATATATATATATATATATATATATATATATATATATATATATATATATATATATATATATATATATATATATATATATATATATATATACTGCATATATGTATATAACTATATATATAATATATATATATATATATATATATATATATATATATATATATATATATATATATATATATATATATATATATATGAAGATATATATATATATATATATATATATATATATATATATATATATATATATATATATATATATATGCATGCATATATATATATATATATATATATATATATATATATATATATATATATATATATATATATATATATATATATATATATATATAGGAATAGAATAGTCAATGCTGCTATCATCATCTTTATTCGGGAGCTTTCGACATAACTTATGTCATCTTCAGCCTATCTGCAATTATCATATGTAAAATTAATAAAATTAATAAAATAATCCTAAGTACATATTTAAGAAGATACAATTTCATGAATTGATCAACTAAAATCAACCAATCAAGGAACATAAAACCTTAAAAAAAAAAATTTTATTACACACAACTATATAAAAGACTTAATAACTAATATACCTAGTCACCCTCAGGAGATGATGACCACCCATCCAGACCAGCAACCCACAGACCAAACGGATCAATGGGTCACCGGTAACTGAACAGGTAAGCCCTTATTCAAGCTGGGTTTTGTCTTAAAAATATATAAAGACTCCAAGATTCTCAGCTGGCTGATGTTACGATGTCTGTCCCTAATTTTGAAATTTTCAATAGAAATGGCATGACTAGATTTAAATGCGTGGTCATAAATAGCGGAAATTGGTTTTTTACTTAACGGTATTTTGGTTCTTACCGATCTCCCCATGTGCTCCGAAATCCTACAATGAAGCTGTCTAGTTGTGCTTCCAGTGTAGCACTCATTACAGAGTGCACATTGAAAAGTGTATATGACACCGCAACACAAGGGAGTAGGTAGACTCTCCTCATATTTAAACAGTGAGCCAACTGAGAACTTGTTAGTAAAAATTAATTTTAAATCTATGTGGGGATAACATTTCCCCACAACACTCATGACCTCTGTTCTTAGTGTCTCCGAAACATAACCATAGTACGGAAAGGAGACATAACTTTTTCTTACTGACTGTTTGAATTGTTACATTTTTGACTGAAAATTTTATCTAAAAACTTCTTGGTGTGATTATAATAGAGGTTCAGAGGGAACCCATTGGTAATAAAAAAGGATTTTAGAAAATTTTCTTCCTCATGAAACCCCAGATAAGTTGAACATACATGATAACATCTATATAACAGTGTTTTTATCGAATTAATTTTGTAGATTTTTGGTTCGGAGCTTAAAAAATGAGTGCTTAGTCCTGTAGAAGTGTTTTTTTTCGAAATACTGAGGTCTCAAAGGTATTATGTTTCCGAAAGACCAAGACATCGAGAAAAGGCAAAGAATCATCCTTTTCATTTTCTTTCGTAAATCTTATGTTACGATGCTTTGTATTTAAATAATCTAAAAACTGGCTAATATGATCTAAATTTTTGGAAAAGTAAAAATGTATCGTCTACATATCGAGGGGTACAGAAAAGGCTTAAAATCCACAGGACAATCATTCAACCATTTCCCTTCACAATAACATAAAAATATATTTGCCAAGGTTGGTCCATACGGTGATCCCATTGCTACTCCATCTACCAGCTCGTATAACTTGTAGCAATGGGATCGCAGTGTGGACCAACATTGGCAAATATATTTTTATGTTATAGTGAAGGGAAATGGTTGAATGATTGTCCTGTGGATTTTAAGCCTTTTCTGTACCGTCGATATGTAGACGATACATTTTTACTTTTCAAGAATTTAGATCATATAAGCCAGTTTTTAGATTATTATCGGTAAGAACCAAAATACCGTGAAGTAAAAAACCAATTTCCGCTATTTATGACAACGCATTTAAATCTGGTCATGCCATTTCTTTTGAAAGTTTCAAAATTACGGACAGACATAGTAACGTCAGCCAGCTGAGAATCTTGGAGTCTTTATATATTTTTAAGACAAAACCCAGCTTGAATGAGGGCTTACCTGTTCAGTTACCGGTGACCTATTGATCCGTTTGGTCTGTGGGTTGCTGGTCTGGATGGGTGGTTATCATCTCCTGCGGGTGACTAGGTATATTAGTTATTAAGTCTTTTATATAGTTGTGTGTAATAAATTTTTTTTTAAGGTTTTATGTTCCTTGATTGGTTGATTTTAGAACTAGTTGATCAATTCATGAAAGTGTATCTTCCTAACTATGTACTTTATTAATTTTATTAATTTTACATATGATAATTGCAGATAGGATATATATATATATATATATATATATATATATATATATATATATATATATATATATATATATATATATATATATATATATATATATATATATATATATATATATATATATATATATATATATATATATATATATATATATATATATATATATATATATATATATATATATATATATATATATATGTAGATAGATAGATAGATAGAAATATATATATAATATATGTAGACATAAATATGCATATAAATATATATATATATATATATATATATATATATATATATATATATATATATATATATATATATATATATATATATATATATATATATATATATATATATATATATATATATATATATATATAGATAGAAATTTATATATAAAATATATGTAGACATAAAAATATATACATATACATAAATATGTATATATGCTTACAGTGGAACCTCTACATAAGAACGTATCTACATCCGAATTTTCCAACATCCGAAGTAAAATTTGAGCAATTTTTGTCGTACCGGTTGTATCCGAATTTCTCGAAACGCGAAGTACAATTCGAGCACTTTCCTACTCTACACCCAAATTCTTTCTTTGACACCAGAAGTTAACAATACCCGTACGCGTAGGTGGTACTCATAACGGCGGATGTAT
>NC_090731.1:35406463-35421463 GCF_036898095.1 Palaemon carinicauda | reverse complement strand
TCCTTCTACAACTTGGTAACACCTGGAATAAAACTTCTATAGTACTGCGTAGTATTGAGCCTCGTGATGGAGAAGGCCTGGCTATTAGAATTAACTGCCTGCCTAGTATTACGAACAGGATGGAATTGTCCAGGGAGATCTGAATGTAAAGGATGGTCAGAGTTATGAAAAATCTTATGCAACATGCATAATGAACTAATTGAACGATGGTGCCAGAGATTAATATCTAGATCAGGAATAAGAAATTTAATAGACCGTAAGTTTCTGTCCAACAAATTAAGATGAGAATCAGCAGCTGAACACCAGACAGGAGAACAATACTCAAAACAAGGTGGAATGAAAGAATGAAAGCACTTTTTCAGAATAGATTGATCACCGAAAATCTTGAAAGACTTTCTCAATAAGCCTATATTTTGTGCAATTGAAGAAGACACAGACCTTATATGTTTCTCAAAAGTAAATTTACTGTTGAGAATCACACCTAAAATTTTGAAAGAGTCATACAATTTTAAAGAAACATCATCAATACTGAGATCCGGATGTTGAGGAGCCACCGTCCTAGACCTACTTACAATCATACTTTGATTTTTGTTAGGATTCAACTTCATAAACCCATAATTTGCACCATGCACTAATTCTAGCTAAATCTCTATTAAGGGATTCACCAACCCTAGATCTACATTCAGGGGATGGAATTGATGCAAAGAGAGTAGCATCATCTGCATATGCAACAAGCTTGTTTTCTAGGCCAAACCATATGTCATGTGTATATAGTATGAAAAGTAATGGGCCAAGAACACTACCCTGTGGAACACCGGATATCACATTCCTATAATCACTATGGTGCCCATCAACAACAACTCTTTGAGATCTATTACTTAAAAAATCAATTATAATGCAAAGAAACGACCCACCCACTCCCAACTGTTTCAGTTTGAAAACAAGGGCCTCATGATTAACACGGTCAAAGGCAGCACTAAAATCAAGGCCAATCATACGAACTTCCCGACCACAATCAAGGGATTTCTGTACAGCATTGGAGATTGTAAGAAGGGCATCACATGCTCCAAGGCCTTTACGAAAACTAAATTGCAAACTTGGGAGTAGATGATTACCTTCAGCAAACCTATTAAGACGTTTTGCCAGTAGACGTTCAAAAACTTTAGATAATATGGGAGTTATGGAAATTGGGCGGTAATCAGTGGGATTTGAGCTACCACAAACACATTTACATAGAGGAGTAATATTACTAATTCTCCAACTAGTGCTAAAAACTCCTCTTCTTGCTAACTTGTGCAAAATAACAGATAACTTTGGAGCTAAGAAATCTGCTGTCTTTATAAAAAACAAAGGAAAAATACCATTTGTGTCTACACCTCCATAAGCATCAAGGTCCACCAACAGAGCTTTAATCTCACGAGATCGAAAAGTTAAACTAGTTATATATATATATATATATATATATATATATATATATAATATATATATATATATATATATATATATATATATATATATATATATATATGTGTGTGTGTGTGTGTGTGTGTGTGTGTATGTTTGTGTGTGTTTGTGTGCAAGAGAGAGAGAGAGAGAGAGAGAGAGAGAGCGAGAGAGAGAGAGCGAGAGACTTGCCGATGCAACGGTAATAATGCAATACAACTAGCGAGTTTTTCTTTCTCCCAATTAGATCTAGACGTTGGGCCTATGTTCAGGAAAAGAGTCACATATATAAGAGCGTCTTCTTAATGGTCCCTTGAAGAAAAGTTTTTTTTTTTTTTTCCGGTAAAGTTTTTTTCTCTGGTTGAAATTGTACCAGCCGTGTTTCACACAATTGTACATAATTCCTTTTGTATATATTATGCTTGTATCTTCGCTCCTCCCTCACACTAAAACGAACATGAAAATTCCTGTCTGGTTTTTCCTCTGTAATATTGTCTGTCTTGTGAACTTGCTATGTCCTGTTGCCTTGAGGTTTTGTATATAATGAGAGTGTCCACAATAATATAACTCAGTCGATTCCAATCTGCCTTTGAGTTCACACCCTTACTCGGCGCCGTCACATTGGTGACCCCGGAAGTCGACTCGCTCCCATTGCCTTCCACCCCCACCTCCCTCGCCCCTCCATCGTTGGTACTATGACGGAGGCTGACTCTACTCCGGCATTTGGTACTGCGGCCGCCCCATTGAAACTTTCACTGTTCGCCATCGGAGAAGCGTTCGCTTGGTTTCAAAGCGCTGAAGTCCACTTTCGTATCAGGGGCGTGACTCGCTCAACCGACAAAGCGGATTATGTTCTCGCGGCGATACCCGAAGACACCTTCCCAGAAATATCCGACTGGCTTTGTGAACAAGGAGACACTCCAATAACGTATGACGCCCTCAAATCATACCTTCTGCAGCAGTACTTGCCGTCCCCAGCCGCCCGTATAGCAAAGCTTTTTCAGCTCTCGCAACAACTGTTGGGGGACCAAAGGGCTTCGCTTGCCCTCTGGGAAATGACCAGTATCGCTCGCCTTCAACCTGCCGCAGACGGCTCTCCTCGTGAGGTGAACCTACTCCGTGCCCTTTGGATACGCCGTTCACCTGAACCCGTGCGCGCTGCCATACCCGATGTCGATAGTTTACCCATAAAGGACTTCATGACCAAAGCCGACACTCTTATTGACAGCCACTTCAAGACCTCCATTAATGCCTCCACCCCTGACGACGAGGATGCCTATTCAACGTCAACCGAAGCTGACGTGAATGCCGTAAGACATACACGCCTACCCATTGACGTGCCGAAGCGGCGACAAAGCCGCCCACCACCCACCAATCGCTCGCGCCCCAACAAAAGACTTCTACAGCTACTTACTACCTCCCATCCACCACAGTTTTGCTACTACCACTTCAGATTCGGGGCAACCGCGAAGAAATGTGTGACAAAGATTGTCAGTGGCCAGAAAACGTGTAAGTAGGCCATCGCTTGTGGCGGTGGCCTCCCATGTTTCTAATCTTTTCTTTTTACAGGATGCAGGAACTAGCGTGCGATTTTTGGTAGACACAGGTGCTTGTTATTCTCTTTTGCCAAAGAAACTCATCAAGGCACAACGTAGTCTGTCTACATCTGCCGATGTCCGCTTGGTAGCTGCTAACGGATCTGCGATACCCACCTACGGTTACGAGAGCCTCACATTATCGTTCGGAAATGGTAAATTTAATTGGAAGTTTCTCGTTGCTGACGTCACAATGCCAATCCTCAGTGCGGATTTCCTCTCTCATTTCCACTTTCTAGTCGATGTCGCCCACCGACGATTGGTCAACGCAGACTTGTACTTGTCGACACCTCTTCAACCCGCCCCCTCTAACCTCGCTCTCCACATCAGCGCACCCATGGATGCCTACGCCCACCTCCTCACGTCGTACCCGGAAGGTTTCTGTCCAGAACTTCGCCAAACGCCCACGGTTCCTGCCGAGCACGGTATTTATCACCATATTAAGACGACGGGACCCCCAGTCTTCGCAAAATTCAGACGTCTGGCACCGGAACGATTGGCAGCCGCCAAACAGACGTTCGCCGAAATGGATAAAATGGGCCTTTGCCAAAAGGCCTCCAGCCCATGGTCGTCACCCTTACACATCGTTCTGAAGAAAGACGGCTCCCTCCGTCCGTGTGGGGATTACAGGCACCTGAACATGCAAACAGAACCGGATCACTACCCCCTCCCAAACATTGCCGATGTAACCTCCTACCTGCACAAAGCGAAGGTTTTCTCTACGCTCGACCTCCTGAAGGGGTATTATCAGGTGCCTATGAACCCAGAGGACATCCCCAAGACCCCCATCACCACTCCGTTTGGCACATACACCTTCAATTACTCCTGTTTTGACCTTCGTAATGCTGGGGCAACGTTTCAACGTCTCATGGATGGCATCTTAGGGGACCTCCCTTTCTGTGCATGTTATGTGGACGACATACTTATGTTCTCTTCCTCAAAAGAGGAACACCTCCGTCACCTGCGCATCGTGGTCGACCGCCTGCAACAAAACGGCCTTGTAGTCCGGTACGACAAGTGTACCTTTGGCGCAAACGAAGTGTCATTCTTAGGGCACCGTATCACTCCTGAAGGAGTCCATCCCCTCCCTAAGAAGGTAGCAGCCGTTAAGAATTTCCCCACGCCCTCGACCGTCAAAGCTCTGCAGGAATTCTTGGGCATGATCAACTATTATCACCGTTTTCTGCCAGCCATTATCGCCACTCTTGCTTCCCTCTACGCCTCCCTCAAGGGCAAGCCAAAGGACTTGAAGTGGGGTCCCCTTCAAGAAGCAGCCTTCTGCAATGCAAAGAAGGCCCTATCAACTGCTGCAGCTCTCACTTCTCCTATCCCATACGCCCCTCTCCTTCTCTCCACCGATGCCAGCGACGTCGCTATTGGTGCAGTACTCGAGCAGGTGGTCAAAGTCTCACCCCGCCCATTGGCCTTCTTCAGCAGAAAACTGTCCAAGGCAGAATCGGGTTATTCTACCTTCGATCGAGAATTGCTGGCGGTGCACTTGGCTGTCCGTCACTTTCGCCATTTCTTAGAAGGTACGCCCTTCGTCATTCGCACTGACCACATGCCTCTGGTGCACGCCTTCACTCGAAAGTCTGACGCCTGGTCCGCCCGTCAACGCAGACATCTCTCCGCAGTGGCTGAATACAATTGCACCCTCCAATACGTCCCTGGGAAAATGAATCCCGTTGCCAATGCCCTGTCAAGAAACACGTTGGCTGCCGTTCAACTGGGATTGGATTACAACGCCCTGGCTGAAGCCCAACGGCAGGATCCAGAGTATCAAGCTGGTAGGACATCCTGCACGTCCCTCCGTTGGGAGGATTTTCCCCTCGAAGACTCCAACTCCACCCTCCTCTGTGACGTCAGTACTGGTAGACCGCGACCTTGGATTCCTGCTCCCATGCGCCGACAGGTGTTTGATTTCATCCACGGCCTTTCACATCCCTCGTGCTGTTCTACTGCACAGCAGCTGAAGGCAAAGTTCATTTGGCACGGCATCTCTAAGGATGCTAAGGATTGGGTCCGTGCCTGTACTTCTAGCCAAACATCCAAAGTACATCGACACACGGATTCAGGAGTGGGCACCTTTCCTCAACCTCAGCGTCGTTTCGCACACATTCACGTCGACGTTGTAGGCCCCCTAACCACATCACAAGGACATCGTTACCTGTTTACCGTCATCGACCGCTCCACTCGTTGGCCTGAAGCCATTCCCATGGAAACTGCAACGTCCGCCTCATGTACATCAGCCTTACTTTCTGGATGGATTTCAAGATTCGGTTTCACTGAGCATATTACTTCTGACAGGGGAACCACTTTCACCTCTCAATTATGGACGTCATTAGCGAATCTCCTGGGCATCAACCTACATAAGACAACGTCCTAAAACCCCGCTGCCAATGGAATGGTTGAACGTTTTCATCGCACCCTCAAAGCGGCTTTGATGTCCTGCTGCAAGGATTGCAATTGGTTTACTCAGCTTCCCTGGGTCCTCCTTGGACTAAGGACCACTCCTAAAGATGCCCTCGACGTCTCGGCAGCCGAAATGGTCGTCCCTGCCGAGTATTTTCCTTCTACAACCTCCTCCAACGATCTCCAGCGCATATGTCACGTCGTGGGAAAATTTACTCCGTGCCGCCAGACTTACAAGCCCCCAGCGAAGCATCCCATACCAACGGACTTGCACTCTGCAACGCACGTCTTCCTGAGCAACGACACCAGCAAGCCACCACTAACGCCCCCTTAAACGGGCCCTTTCCTTGTGATCCGATGCAGTCCGAAAGCATTCCTCCTAAACATTCGGGGCAAAGAAGACTGGGTCTCCATTGATCGTCTAAAACCTGCTTATCTTCTTCCAGATGACCCGCCTACAGTTCGCCTCTCTAGATCAGGGCGCCCTATTTAACATGTACAGTATGTCATTTTTAGGGGGGGGGGGAGCCGTGTACTAACCGTGTTTCACACAATTGTGCATAATTCCTTTTGTATATATTATGCTTGTATCTTCGCTCCTCCCTCGCTCTAAAACAAACATGAAAATTCCTGTCTGATTTTTCCTCTTTAATATTGTCTGTCTTGTGAACTATGTCCTGTTGCCTTTAGGTTTTGTATATAAGAAGAGTGTTCCACAATAATATAACTCAGTCGTTTCCAATCTGCCTTTGAGTTCACACCCTTACTCGGCGCCATCACAAGATCCAATAAGACTAAGGCTTTCATTGTTTTTCTCCTGTATAATTATTAACTTATATTTAAAGATGATAATCATAGTTTTTGTATATAATGAATATAATTGAATAAATTCTATACTACAGATTATCTATCATTCTTTTATATATAAATCATATATATATATATATATATATATATATATATATATATATATATATATATATATATATATATATATATATATATATATATATATACTACCGCTAGTGAATTATAAGGTCCTTTGACTGGCCAGACAGTACTACATTGAGTCCTTCACTCTAGCCACGGCTCACTTTCCCTTTGCCTACACATATACCGAATAGTTTGGCCTATTGTTAACAGATTTCCCTCTCTCTTCATACACCTGACAACACTGAGATTACTAAACAATTCTTCTTCACCCAAGGGGTTAACTACTGCACTGTAATTGTTCGGTGGCTACTTTCCTCTTGGTAAGGGTAGAAGAGACTCTTTAGCTATGGTTAGTTGCTCTTCCAGGAGGAGGACACTCCAAAATTAAATCTTTGTTCTCTAATCTATGGTAGTGCTTAGCCTTTGTACCATGGTCACCCACTATCTTGTTTCTTTTTTTTTTAAGATTTATAGTTTTTTGTGAAAGTTTTATTTCAATGTTGTTGATGCTATGAAGATATCTTATTTTAAATGTCCATTAGTTTATTTATTTCCTTATTTCCTTTCCTCACCAAGCTATTTTTACCTGTTGGAGCCCCTGTTTTTCTATTTAGGGTTATAATAATAATAATAATAATAATAATAATAATAATAATAATAATAATAATAATAATAATAATAATAATAATAATAATAATAATAAAAATAATAATAATACGAAAAAGAGTGAGGATTTTGAACTTCTTTTGTTCTTTTTTTCGAATAACAAGAGATAACTCGAATTAAATGCTATCATTGTATCAGTTGGTGGCCTCGGCTGATAAATCCTTTTGTTATTATACTTTAGTTCAAAAAGCAATGAAAGGTAATGAATTATTACAAATTGAGTCAAATAAATATTAATTTAAAACCATGATCACTTTATCGTATATAGATTTAGAAACCATCTTAGTTATGTTTTCATTGACTGTACTTTTTAATGTTTACGTATCAATTGTCTTAGAGCTAATGATAAAGTGTTATAGAAGCTAAGGATGATATAATAAACAGAGTTATAGAAGCTACAAATAATAAAGGAAAGTTACTAGGCAATAAGCCTTTCTGTAGGGATATAACTTGAGAAAAAATCAAAATACATAAACTTGAATGCGAACTTCCAATTAAGAAGAAAATACTGTTTTGACTTATTTCTCTAACGTTTTATCAATCTCATAAAGTTCTCTCAGGGAGGAACGTTTCATGAAATCATTCTCATACTCGCCACAGCAACTTCTCTGAAGTGCCAGAATTTTTTTTTTTACTAAACTGGAGTGGAAATCAGGAGGATGGGAATAAAAAATTGTATTGTCACAGTTCCTATATTATTAATTGGTGATACCAATTATATAATACAAGGAAATGCTCTCTCTCTCTCTCTCTCTCTCTCTCTCTCTCTCTCTCTCTCTCTCTCTCTCTCTCTCTCTCTCTTTGAATTGTGGAAACCCTGAATTGGGGTTTAAGAAACAAGAAGTCACACTTTATCACGATCTTCTCTACAACTAAGGCAAAAATATATTTGGAAACACACACGCACACACGCACGCACATGTATATATATATATATATATATATATATATATATATATATATATATATATATTATATATATATATATATATATATATATATATATATATATATATATATATATATATATATATATATATATATATATATATATACAGGTATAAATGTATGTATGTATATCTATATATAGATGCATGTCTGTAAAACAAAAAGCCCTTTTGCTATGATATAAAATGAAAAACATTAAATAAAAACGTACAAAAGAAAAAGATGAAAAAAAGCTATAATGGCCAACTGTATCTGTCGAGGACAATAATTAGGGAACTTTCCTCTTATTTTGAGAAAAAATTCTTTAACGAACCTTTTCTCTTCTGCATTGGGGGCTCATTTCCTCATTTTGAAATGTTGCTCACATTTCCTCATATTACTGTTGCAAATCTGTCTCCAAAGGAAAACGGTAATAAATTACAGCTAAAGTTTGTCTCTCTTATTTTTATATATGTGTTAAGAACTTTTTTTTTTAAATATGCTGTAGGATATCTCTCTTTAAAAATCGTAAAGTTGTTTCACCAACGGAAAATTAGGGAGCACAAGAGCAATACAGTTATACATAATTTCATATTTTGTAACTGTGAAAATATTTTATGAAAATGGTGAGCTCCAGCTAATTTGATTTATAAAAAGTTTTAATGTTGGAATTAATATCCCATTTTATCATTGATTTTATTTAAAACTTTCTTCTTGGTTTATATCAATGCCATTTGACCGAAGAGTTTTCGTAATGATCTATGCATATACTTTATTTAATGTGAAGAGAAACTACATTTGGATTCGCAAAGTCTACATACATAACATAATAAATCCTTAATCAAAAGTTTAAGCAAATGAACTTTCATACAAGAAATTAAGATACCATATGAATTATGAATTATATAAATCCTTTATTTCTTATATAATAATTTTGAAGAAGCCTCAATCTTCGAGACATTTAAAGTAGATGTATATGAAGTAACAAGAAAAAAGTCTTTGGCTTTATCTTGATTATTTACTCAGCTATGAGATTTCCTTTTTTAAAGGTCGCTCATGAATAGCAGAAGCAAGGTACAGTGATAATACCCTAGTAGGACAATGATCTTAAGACTGAACCTATACCCATATGACCAGTGACCGACACCCCACTCCACCCAAGCTATGACCAGGAAGGGCCAGGCAATGGCTGCTGATGAGTCAGTAGGTAAACATATATGCTCCACCAACCCTATCTCACAAGGATGGTGAGGATGCAGACACTACAAGAAACTATCAAGTTTGAGCGTGACTCGATCTCCCGTCCGGAAGAACGCCAGGCAGTGACGTTTCTAATACAGCTTGTTGTATTTATATCATAGCTCTTACTTTTACATGGTTCAATGTTTTCAGGTACGAATTTTTATTTTCTTTTTTTTTTTGGGGGGGGGGGGGGCATAGCTTGAAAGAGGCAAAGGCAACGAAAACTGCAACCCAAGGAATTACAGTGACTTGAGACTTCTTTAAAATACTAGTTAATAAAGATACTGTTGTTGGGGTTTAGTTATAATTTTATGATAATATTGTGCTAAGAATGAATTCTACGGTAATAGAGAGAGAAATATGTGCCCCTGCAATATTACATGTTGCGTAATTATAGGGAATTATAGATGTCACTGATGTATTCATGTTCAAACCTATTACTGATAAGCGAACAAAGGATAATTCCATGAACGATATAAAGGATTTGGTTACTATATTGGAATTTAATTCATAACGACTCTTCTATACTGAGTAAAATACAAGAAAAAAAGTTTTCAAACAAACTTCAATTGAAATTGAATTATGGAACAAATACCAGTTAAATTTCTGGATGAATTTGACAAGAAAGTAGATAAATAAGTTAAATAGACTTCCAAATATGCCGTTATTACGCCTTTCCGATATAAAACTTGACCATTTTTTCCAGATTTCCTTAAACTTAACGAGAAAACGTTTACTGATGACATCAATAATACTTCAGCTTTCATCAAATTTTCGCTGAAACACAGTCAGCCAAATTTATGCGTGGGCCAATTGAATTGCATTGCGTACCAATTACATTTACGAGAAGGATTAAACAGTTGATGGAGAATTACATTTACGAGAACGATTAGAACACAGTATGGGGACATTGCTTGATCATATGGATGATTTGATCATATATTAAGAAACCGTTGAGAAATATCTACGTAGAATTGAATTAGTTTCACAAGGGTTATGTTAATTTTATCAGAAAATTAAAACAAAATAGTATTCTACATGTATTTCTATAAAATTATTTAACTTATCTGGGGTAGCTCAAATTTATAATTTAACTAAATTCTAATTTTCCAGACAGTACTTCAGTCGAGCTAGTTATATTTTCTTCTAGGAATGGCTAGTCATTATAGGAAACTTGTATATGATTATTCAGTGTTATCAGACCCATTAACTAATCTAATAAAGAAATCAATTTATTTTGGTGTTTAAAAAAAATCCCTTTTAGTTTTGGAAAAAAAAAAGTTTAAACTAACAATCTTCATATTCCCTGATTTTAGTAAGGATTTTAGATTGTGGAAGAGGCTTCAAATTTTTAGGTCAAAGAATTTACATCTCAGTTGAAGGATATGACGATGCATCGTATGCCCTTTTATTCAAAAAGATTAAAATTCTATAATGAGAAGAATATTACAGATCGTCAATAGTATATGGCAATTCAAGATACAAAGTTTAAAAGTCACTCATTAGCGGCAGAAGCAGGAACAAGACAATGTCCAAAATATACACTCAATCCCCCTTTTCACCCAAACTAGGTCCAGGGAGGCATAGGCAATGGCTCTTGATTACTCAGCAGGTAGTCCTATTGGTGGTCTGCCGGACTCGGGTTCGAGTTCCGCTCAGGATCTATATTTTTCTATAGTGTCTGCAACCTCACTGGCCTCTAGGTCTACATGCCGAGTCATCAGCAGCCATTGTGTGATTCAATGTAGTCTCACCTTGGTTAGTGAGGGGCTTGGTCACTAATCATATGTATATACAGTCAGGCTCCAGGGCATTGTCCTGCTAGCTAGATCATTGTCACTGTCTCGTGCCTCTGCTATTCATAAGAGGCCTTTAAACACCCCATCCCCAAGGACTATCAAGGGCCAGACAATGGCTTTTGATTACTGAACAGGTAGATCCTCATGCTCCCATAACGTTCACTCTGCCACTCCCAGCCCCAACCCTCGCCAGGTTAAAAGGACAGTGATGTTGCAAACACTACTAGAAACCTACGGGCTTGTGTGGGGCTCGAACTGCCGACTCACAGATTGCGAGACAGGCACCTTTAGAATACATCATTGCTGGTTATCCGGTGATCATATCAACAGATTGCAAACCCATACCTTTTTGGATCAGAGGATTAGATTCAATTTCATAATGGACGACTTGTGATTTGATTGTCCGGGAATTATCAAGGCAGATTTAATGCTTCCCGTGGAAATCCAATATCGTCGCAGATTGTTTACATAATTATAATAAATATTGTATTGAAATGAATAGGCATGATAGTTATGAAGATTTAAACATTGATAATAATGATATTACAGAACATGGCTCATGGGTGGTAGATAACATAAAGTAGAAAAATAATAAAAAATAGATTTATGACTATTTATAAAGCGTTATAGTCTGCTGGTATCATTTTGCTTGAGGGTAAATTTGGGCGCTCTATTCTATCTTATTTTTCTTCTTGCTTTGTTAAGTTTTATAGTGTATTTAGAAAATGTTTATCTTAATGTTGTCACAGTTCTTGAAATATTTCATTTTGCCATGTTCTTTTCCTCACTGCGCTATTTTCCCTGTTGGGGTCCCTGGACATATAGCATCCTGCTTTTCTAACTAAGGCTGTAGCTTAGGAAGTAGTAGTAATAATAATAATAATAATAATAATAATAATAATAATAATAATAATAATAATAATAATAATAATAATAATCAGAAGTTAAGGAGAGGAATTCATGTTGTAGTTATACCCAAGTCTTGAAATCTGAGTGGCTGCAAATGCGTGAGTTTCATAATCACCCAGACGTCTCTGCTATGTAGGGAAAGAATCGATGTATTTTCTATTTGAAATCTATTTCCAATTAATGAATTTAAGATGCCTGTAAAAAATCAAATAGAAACAGGTAATGTAAATACACATAAAGAACTCTACAACAGTATTTCCAAGTTTCACAAGATGTTCTGAGTAAAAATAGGGATATCAATTATATTTTGAATATATATAGACTCTTCGCTAGGTTTTGTTAAGATCTTTCAATAATAAAAATATAACAGATTGAGAAAAGGTTTTACTGAATGTTGAGGTGTTGTCATGAAATTCCAAGACTTGTATTTCTGATTTCAGGGATAATATTATTTATAAACAAATAGATATACATGGAAGAAAGTTGAAGAAAGATTTAGCGGCAAATGACATTGGGGGAAAAGGGATTAAGAGAAAAGGATGCTCAGGATAGAAAAGAATGGAGAATGCTTATACGAAACTGTAAATGCATATAGAAATGGGTAAAGGCTTTAGACAAAGAGGAAAAAGAAAGAATATTATGATATACCAACAGGAGTCAAAAGAGTTGGTAGAACGTGTTACCTGTTAAATGATAAACATATTGCGTGATACTGTTGCTGGCAATTACCCAAAATGGGATTCAGCCCTAAAATATACTACATCATGCTTCCGATTAATCAAAATGTCTATTCATGAAGCATTCTATAACCTAGGACATGCAGGCAACGGAAATTACTTTGCGCGTACTCAATTCATCGAATATTATTCCAGATCCACTACGGGGTAATAATTGGAACATAACGGAAAGATATATATATATATATATATATATATATATATATATATATATATATATATATATATATATATATATATATATATATATATATATATATATAAATACTGTATATATATATATATATATATATATATATATATATATATATATATATATATATATATATATATATATATATATATATATATATATATATATATATATATATATATATATATATATATATATCTTTCTGTTATGTTCCAATTATTACTCATAAGTGGATCTGGAATAATATTCGATGAAGAGAGGAGCAGTGTTGTCTCCCCCAAACACTTGCAAGCATATCAGTGACCCGTGCCTCCCTCTTCTGGAAGAAACCAAGGTTGTTGCAAAACCCCACGACCATTGGGCCCATATGATTTCAGAGAGTTTAGCGGAAAATAAAAGAGAACAGAGCTGATATAACTATAGTTAATTTGTTGAATAAAATAGTTGTGTTAGGAAATAATTCTATGTGTGAATTAGAGTTGTTTCAAATTGCTAATAATGGGATGTTGGGAGCCACAAATCCAGCCTGCACAGACGAACACACTCAGAATTTGAATATGCAAGAGCGAAAATTATGTCCGTCAGAATATCAACCTGTAGTTAGTGACATTGTCATTAATTATTCCGATATAATTGCAATTGGAGATGAGCCCCCCGAAGGATTGATCGATTTTCTTTTAGCATTGAAACTGCCCAGCAGAGTCAAAAAGGCTAAGGTCTCATAAAGTACCCATTAATTTCCAGGGAGATATAAAAAGGAAAATTAATAAATCAAGGGAACAAGGGATAATCAAAGAGAATGAATCCCTCTCGGTAAGATTGTGTGTTGATTATTGGAAGTTGAATGCAGTCACTAAGGAAAATGCATTTCCATTGCCCTCGATCGAAGATTTACTTATGAAGGTACAGGATAGTAAATATTTTACAACTGTTGATCTAAAATCTAGATACTATCAAATACCAATTCAGGAAGACAGTTAACGTAAAACGTCATTTATTGCTAACGATCAACTATTTCCGTTAATTTTCTTCCTTTGGGTGTTAAAAATGCTCCAAGTCATTTCTCTAGAGTAATGATAGTGGTTTTGTCTCCCTTAATTGGCCATAATCTTCTTGTTTATTAGACGAGATCATTGTTACAAGGAAAACAACAGAGAAACATAATAATAATACTCGTAAAGTTTTGGAGTATTGCCGCGTAATGATATGAAAATAAATTTGTCAAAGTATCAATTTTTTCGGTAAACAGGTCGAATCTTTGGGTCACATAATAACCCCAGAATGTATTCAACCCTGCCACAGTAAAGTAGCGGATATTAGAGATTTCCCCAGGCCAGGTAAGGGTTCCTTAGGCTCGCTGGGTATTACCGTAAATTCATAAGAGGTTTTGGATAAATAGCGAGACCCTAAGGCTACGTTTCCACTAGGCTGCAAAACGCTGCTTCTGTTTTTCGCAGCCTCTGCCTGAGTTTAGGTGATACATGTAATCCTATGGAGCTGTTTCCACTAACCGCCGCTTCATAGAAGCTGCGAAACGCAGCCTCTACACTAGCGGTGTTCCTACATAAACAGAAGCTGCGTAACACAGCTTCTGTGTTTAGTGGTATATACATTTCTTTGGAGCTGTTTCCAATACCCTGAGCGCAGCGGCTGCGTCATCGCTTTCAGGCATTGATGGAGGAAGGTGTTGCGAGTTGTTCTTTCGTAAGTGAAATATCCATGTACGCCATGAAATAATAACTGAATATTTTCGTGTTCATGTTGACTGACCCCCCCCCCAAAAAAAAAAAATGAAGCATGTCATTTGCGTAATAATGTTATGCTCTGAAAGGCCATAACTTTTGAATGATAATGAATTTGAATTAGAACTGATAAAAAAATATCGATATCATTATTATTATTATTATTATTATTATTATTATTATTATTATTATTATTATTATTATTATTATTATTATTATTATCATTATTATTATTATTACCACCAGCGACCACCCCCCCCAAAAAAAAAAAGTTCTCGAATTAAATTATAAAATGCTCCTTGTCGTGATCTGTTTGCAAAAAGAGGATGAACCCAATATCTTGGTTTTTTTTTTTTTTTTTTTTTTTTGTTTCTTGCGCAATAAATAGGCAATCACCACTTT
>NC_090731.1:35391051-35393463 GCF_036898095.1 Palaemon carinicauda | reverse complement strand
TATAAATCATAGTTTTCAGTGGGACAATATAATTTCAGTCAGCTTACAAAGCACCTTAGTTTATATAAATGCAATAAAATGATTAGTGAAGTGTGCCAAACCATTTCTGGAAAGATCATACCTGGCCGTCAATGATTATCCATTGCACAATCGATGTATATTTCATTGCTGGTAAGATCTAATATGATATTGAGATTTTATTAAGTGACCTCAAAAAAAGTGTGCCCTTGCCACTGACTTTTCAGTGAGGATTAATACCTGTGGAAATCATTCAACGTTTTCAATAACCAATATTAATCTGTACGGCATTGCTCAATATCTGTGCAAATATTACTACACTGCCATCCAACCAAAATGAAGATCTCTCTCTCTCTCTCTCTCTCTCTCTCTCTCTCTCTCTCTCTGTTTCGAGCAATTATCAAAAGTTAATCAATTAATCTACCCCCACTCTCATAGTTTGATGAAAACTCTGATATATAGTGATGCTGTGTTCATTAATTGCCCTTTTCTGTGTATTGTTGAAATAAACATACACGAGCTATCGTACAGCAGTGTCCATAAGGTTCTACGTAGATGATGGTACGAAACAAAATAGTGATATTTTTAGATTTTGTCTTTTTTTTTTTTGGGGGGGGGGGGGGAATCAGGATGAAAAACACGAAACAGTTAAGAAAAAAGTTAACGTTTCGAAAAATCCTCTGGTACAGATGTAAGAGACTTGAAGGACCAATCGATTTTGTGGAAGCTCTTGGGGTGTCGAAGTATCCTTTATTATAACATACGTTCAATTTCTAATGTGGATGAAGGGAAGTTACCTATATATATATATATATATATATAGATATATATATATATATATATATATACACACACACACATATATATATATATATATATATAGTGCTCCATCTTGAAAAGTATATCAGAAGGCATTTTGTGGCATGTTTTGGATAAATTCTGACATTATAATTAACAAACCGAAAAATACACAAGGGTTGATATAGATATACAAAGATATATTTATTTGTGCACGCGCGTAAAATTACACACATACACACACAAACACTACACATATAAATATACATACATACGTACCTACACACACACACACACACACACACACACATATATATATATATATATATATATAAATATTGTGTGTGTTGTGTGTGTGCGTGTGTGTTGGTGAGTGCACCTATGTATGACCTGATATCGGAGTATGTGAATCAAATGCAAACGTTCAGTGCGACTGCTCTAATACGCTTTTGAATAAAAAAATGAAAAGACAGCCTAAGAATATTACATAAAATCAGAGCTAACTTTTATTTTACTCCTCGATCTACAACAACGATAGGCACTTCGTTAGATATCTTGGGGAAATAGATGTCTATAACAGTTCTAGTAACATTAACCAAACTACTCAGAGTTGTTAGGGAGTTTTAATGTCTCACTTGATTATCAGATTAATCATGATTTAAGGGAAATTGTTTGATTTCATTAAAGGCTACCTACTTAAATCTAAAATTTTCTATTATGGGTAGGATAACCGTGCTATAACATTAATATGATCAGGTCTCTTACATGAGAAGGAAATTTTTTAACACCTTATTTAACTTATTTACTTGTAAGAATAATGCATATCCTTGATTCGAAATTGAAATAGTATTCTACGTTTATTCTTCTTCCTTATTTCTTGATTATTATTGAAAATATTTCGGCTCTTTTAGAAGCTTCTAAGGCAAGATATTTCTTATTGAATCACCATGCGTTGTTACAAACTTATATTTATCATTATCAAAACATTGAATCTCTCTTTACTATCTCTTTTAGCCATTTTATCAAAACAAACAAAGGATTTATTGTCCAAAAGGTATCCTGGTTTGATACATAAAGGAATGTCGAACTTGATATTGAACTATTAGAGTTATGAAGGATAGCAAAGCAAAGCATACCAATTAACGTTGTCGTGGAAAAGAATATCAACCTTGACTAATAATGAAGATGCCTTGAGCGTATATGCATCGAGACATGCCAGCAATATTCAGACAATGATAAAAACGAGACATTTGTCCAGAATAATGTCATATCTTTGGATGCATGGAGCTTCACGAACACACCAAAGTTTTCTACCAGGATAAGAAAATATGTGTAGATATTGAGAAAAGGAACATTGTAATCTAAGACTACGTCAGTTATCCCTCTATGTGGATATCCTATTCGTCAAATGGGTTTTGGAAGCGTTGATTTTGGTGCTTACGTAATTGGTCCTTGAGTAGGTGATAGATCATTCTATCATTGGTCAATTTTTTACAGCATCTGATGGCTTAGTCTTCTCGATGTCTGTAAAACAATGTGAATTATTTACTGATTTGTTTCTTTTGTTTAAATATAAGAACAGTTTTCTCTGGAATA
>NC_090731.1:35383551-35386051 GCF_036898095.1 Palaemon carinicauda | reverse complement strand
CTCCTCGTGAGGTTAACCTACTTCGTGCCCTTTGGATATGCCAAGGAATGACAGTGGCCAAAAAACGTGTAAGTAGGCCATCGCTTGTGGCGGTGGCCTCCCGTGTTTCTGATCTTTTCTTTTTACAGGATGCAGGAACGGGCGTGCGACTTTTGGTAGACACGGGTGCTTGTCGTTCTCTTTTGCCAAGGAAACTCTTCAAGGCACTACGTAGTCTGTCTACATCTGCCAACGTACACTTGGTAGCTGCCAACGGATCTGCGATACCCACCTACGTTTACGAGAAACTCACATTATCGTTCGGAAACGGTGATTTCAATAGGAAGTTTCTCGTTGCTGACGTCACAATGCCAATCATCGGTGCGGATTTCCTCTCTCATTTCCACCTTCTGGTCGATGTCGCCCACCGATGATTGGTCAACGCAGACTCGTACTTTTCGACACCTCTTCAACCCGCCCCCTCTAACCTTACTCTCCACATCTGCGCACCCACTGATGCCTACGCCCACATCCTCACGTCGTACCTGGAAGTTTTCCGTCCAGAACTTCGCCAAACGCCCACGGTTCCTGCCAAGCACGGTATTTATCACCATATCAAGACGACGGGATCCCCAGTCTTCGCAAAATTCAGACGTCTGGCACCAGAACGATTGGCAGCCGCCAAACAGACCTTCGCCGAAATGGAGGAAATGGGCCTTTGCCAAAAGGCCTCCAGCCCATGGTCGTCACCCTTACACAGCATTATGAAGAAAGACGGCTCCCTCCGTCCGTGCGGGGATTACAGGCGCCTGAACATGCAAACAGAACCGGATCACTACCCCCTCCCAAACATTGCCGACGTGACCTTCTACCTGCACTAAGCGAAGGTTTTCTCTACGCTCGACCTCTTGATGGGGTATTATCAGGTGCCTATGAACCCAGAAGACATCCCCAAGACCGCCATCACCACTCCGTTTGGTACACACACCTTCAATTACTCCTGTTTTGGCCTCCATAATGCTGGGGCAACGTTTCAATGTCTCATGGATGGTATCTTAGGGGACCTTCCTTTTTGTGTATGTTATGTGGACGACATACTTGTGTTCTCCTCCACAACAGAGGAACACTTCCGTCACCTGCGCATCGTGCTCGACCGCCTGCAACAAAACGGCCTTGTAGTCCGGTACGACAAGTGTACCTTTGGCGCCAACGAAGTGTCGTTCTTAGGGCACCCTATCACTCCTGAAGGAGTCCATCCCCTCCCTGAGAAGGTAGCAGCCGCTCAGAACTTACCCGCGCCCTCGACCGTCAAAGCTCTGCAGGAATTCATGGGCATGATCAACTATTATCACCGTTTTCTGCCAGCCATTGCCGCCACTCTTGCTCCCTTCTACGCCTCCCTCAAGGACAAGCCAAAGGACCTGAAGTGGGGTCCCCTTCAAGAAGCAGCCTTCTGCAATGCAAAGAAGGCCCTATCAACTGCTGCGGCTCTCAATTTTCCTATCCCACACGCCCCTCTCCTTCTCTCCACCGATGCCAGCGACGTCGCTATTGGTGCAGTACTCGAGCAGGTGCTCAAAGGCTCACCCCGCCCATTGGCACTCTTCAGCAGAAAACTGTCCAAGGCAGAATTGGGTTATTCTACCTTCGATTGAGAATTGCTGGCAGTGCACTTGGCTGTCCGTCACTTTCGCCATTTCTTAGAAGATACGCCCTTCGTCAATCGCACAGACCACATGCCTCTGGTGCACGCCTTCAGTCGACAGTCTGACGCCTGGTCCGCCCGTCAACGCCGACATCTCTCCACCGTGGCTGAATCCAATTGCACCCTCCAATACGTCCCTGGGAAAATGAATCCCGTTGCTGATGCCCTGTCAAGAAACACGTTGGCTGCCGTTCAACTGGGATTTGATTACAACGCCCTGGCTGAAGCGCAACGACAGGATCCAGAGTATCAAGCTTGTAGGACATCCTGCACGTCCCTCCGTTGGGAAGACTTTCCCCTCGAAGACTCCAACACCACCCTCCTCTGTGACGTCAGTACTGGTAGACCGCGACCTTGGATTCCTGCTCCCATGCGCCGACAGGTGTTTGATTTTATTCACGGCCTTTCACATTCCTTGTGCCGTTCTACTGCACAGCTGCTGAAGGCAAAGTTCATTTGGCACGGCATTTCTAAGGATGCTAAGGATTAGGTCTGCGCCTGTACTTCTTGCCAAACTTTCAAAGTACATCGACACACGGATTCAGGAGTGGGCACCTTTCCTCAACCTCAGCGTCGTTTCGCACACATTCACGTCGACGTTGTAGGCCCCCTACCCACATCACAAGGACATGGTTACCTGTTTACCGTCATCGACTGCTCCACTCGTTAGCCTGAAGCCATTCCCATGGAAACTGCAACGTCCGCCTCATGTACATCTGCCTTACTCTCTGGATGGATTTAAAGATTCGGTATCCCTGAGCATATTACTTCTGACAGGGTAACCACTTTCACCTCTCAATTGTGGACGTCATTAGC
>NC_090731.1:35360837-35363051 GCF_036898095.1 Palaemon carinicauda | reverse complement strand
ATA
Source organism: Palaemon carinicauda (assembly GCF_036898095.1). Lineage (NCBI taxonomy): Eukaryota > Metazoa > Arthropoda > Malacostraca > Decapoda > Palaemonidae > Palaemon > Palaemon carinicauda. Next base: position 35,363,048 of record NC_090731.1, on the reverse strand, counting down.
ATTAATAATAATAATAATAATAATAATAATAATAATAATAATAATAATAATAATAATAATAATAATAATAATAACAATGTGCGTGCATGTGCCCAAGTACTTGTAAGAATTCACAGCCATTTTCGACCTAAATTTTGTCTCATGGGAAAAACTGGTTAAAACATATTACACCTATTTACTATTAACATTTAGTCAGTTATTGAAGGAAGACTTCACTTGTAGAATTGGCCAACTTTCCCGTTTACCTTTGAAAATATGGAAATATTCCATTCCTCGAATATCACATATTCTAAAAGACTCTATTTGTTAACAATCTCCACGGGAGGCCATTTTCAGGTATAGATGTTACCTTTACGATTATACTAGTGATTTGATATTTGGATGCGTATGTTAAGAGCAAACAATTACATAGGTGTAACATACATTCCATAATATTGATAAAGACATCACGATAAGTATTTATGACGTTAGTTTGCTTATCCACAAAAGTGACTGAAAGACTTCTGGTGCATCCCGGTTTGTTACCTGAAATATTAAAACCAAAGATTAGAAACATCGGACTTCAATATCACCAAACCTGTATATATAGGAAACCTTATCAACAAACTAGAGATCTCTACCTTCATACGGGGATGCTAGAAAAAGAGAGGTTTCCTGCTAAGGGTTGTACAATTTATCACAGCATTCTCATACCGTTGTGGTAGGGCCATAGTGGTGAATGCATGTTAATCTAAAGAAAACCACAGGTATTCACATTAAACCAGACGACCTGCATTACAAAGTTATTATACAAAAATAGGATGCACACACACAAACACACACACATGGCCAGTTAGTAGGAGAATAGATATGGATCAGTTAATCAATCTAGCTATCGATCTTATATATCCTTCTTAAATGTCACTTACTGATACATTTAGGATCATTGTAAATGGTAGCAGCAAATAATCAGTGTTGGGTGCAACTATATCTGCACACTATTCTATATATTCCTTATTTCCTTTCACCGCTGGACTATTATTCCGTATTGGAGCCATTTGGCTTATAGCGTCCTGGTTTTGCTATCTAGGGTTGTAGCTTAGCAAGTACTAATAATAATAATAATAATAATAATAATAATAATAATAATAATAATAATAATAATAATGATAATAATAATAATAAAAAGAACATGAATCATTTGCATATTGTGTCGTACTTATTTCAAATAAAGGAAAACTATTCTATAAAAACCCACATGATAGATTTGGTCCTTCTCAAACGCAATAACAGCAACTGTTTGTTGTTGAGCCTTTTATAAGCCGAGGAAAAATATTGATATAATTTTGTAACCTCGTGTCATACCCATTCACTCTATGTCGAAAGAAATACAAAGTACTTTTGTTTGTAAGCTATTTAGATTGGAAAGATTAAACGAAAACAAGTTGAATCTATTCTGAAAAGAATATTAACGTGTTCGATGCATTTTTCGTATATACCCTCAGACTTTGTCCTAAAAGTATCACGTTCTGGTGAAAATCTATTGATCCGATGACTAAAAGCAAATAACTGAACATTCCGTTTAACGTTTATACCATATTCACTCTCTGAACGTGGTGGAATTTTGTATCCGTTGAGATACTACCGCTAGAGTGTTATAGGGTCCTTTGACTGGCCACACAGAGCTACATTGGATCCTTCTCTCTGGTTACGGTTCTTTTCCTTTGCCTACACAGACACTGAATAGTGTGGCCTATTCTTTACAGATTCTCCTCTGTCCTCATACACCTGACAACACTGAGATTATCAAAACAATTCCTCTTCACCCAAGGTATTAACTACAGCACTGTAATTGTCAAGTGGCTAATTTCCTCTTGGGTAGGGTAGAAGAGACTCTAGCTATGGTAGGCAGCTCTTCTAGGATACCACTCCAAAATGAAACCATTGTTCTCTAGCCTTTGGTATTGCCATAGCCTCTGTACCATGGTATTCCACTGACTTGGGTTAGAGTTCCCTTGCTTGAGGGAACACTCAGGCACACTATATTGTCTAACTTCTCTTCCTCTTGTTTTACTAAACTTTTTATAGTTTATATGGGAAATATTTTAATGTTGTTACTGTCCCTAAGATATTTTACTTTTCCTTGTTTCCTTTCCTCACTGGGCTATTTTCCCTGTTGGGGCCCCTGGGCTTATAGAATCCTGCTTTTCCAACTAGGGTTGTAGCTTAGTT
>NC_090731.1:35348337-35353337 GCF_036898095.1 Palaemon carinicauda | reverse complement strand
GGCCGGCTTATGTCAGTCCTTGTCTGCCGGTCACCAAGAGTGTGGCCGGCAGCTGGGTACTACCTTGTGTAGTTGCTGGCCGGCAATCATTGCCGGCCAACACTGGCTGTTGCTGGCCGGCAGCTGCTGCCGCCGGCACAGGCATTTGAACCAGAGGGCTGCCGCCCTATAGCTGTTAAGTAGTATACTTTAAAGCTAATTGTGGTGTGTGCCGGCCGGCAAAGGCAGGCCGGCACACATCCTCCTATACTGTACTATTATTCTTCTGTATAGCATATACAGTAAGAAGAAAACTATAGTAAAAGTTTAGGTACAGCACTGTATCTTCTAACACTATTGTGTTTTCTTGCACAGCCCTTTGCTGTTGCCCTCAGACAGGAAGCAGAGTTCTTCCCCGTCTATTATCCAGGATTTTAAAATCATTGCCTAGGTGTGAGCTCCACCTGTTTCCTCTGGAAACCTTGCATTGGTTACTCTAGTAGAGATAAACCATTTTGATTTTATTATCTGGAAGGCTGCAGCAATGGGTTGTGAGGGAAACACAAGTGTGTGTCTTTCATTTATGAATTGTTATGCTATACTATGCATATCCAGTGATACATAGTTCACTTGATACTCATGGAAATTTCTTCTCTTTACAGGAGGACCCTCCGAAGTGCGGAAATGTTTTCTGCAATGTCCGCAGCAAGAACCTCTGCGGACATGAGTGTTGTAGGAGACACGCAGCATGCGCTGTCTCCAAGGATGATCTCCAGTATTGGGACCCTCAGGTATGTACTGTATGCACTAACCTGATTACTGAGGCTTTTGATTCCCCTAGAACGGCGGAATCAAGGGATATAGCTAGGGAAAAGCTTCGTACTTGGGTAAGGGGCTTCAAGAAGAACACCTCTGGCCCTTATCTTCCAAGTGAGAAGATGAGGGCGTATCTTTTTCCCCAGGCATCAGCTGAGGCAGTGATTCCCCAGCCTCAAGAGGAGATCCTTCAAGATCAAGTCCAGGTGGACGAGGAAGTCGCAGATGCGATGCAAGACATCCAGTTGTGTGACAGGATGTCTGACCTGGACGAACGTTTGGAAGAAGACCTCCTGGCAGAAGGTCAGGATCAAGTTCAAACCCCGGATGTCGTAGAGGATGAGGTCGACGAGGTGTCGGCTACTCCGGTTCAGATGCCGGAGCCTATCCCCTCAACATCGGCTGGCCTCCCTGTAGAACTGGGACAGGCCCTCTCTTCGATTGTTGGAATGATCCAACAAATGCAGAAGGAGAATCAGGAGAAGGCGGCTGCAATGGAACTGCGTATGCAGTCCCTGGCAGAATCACATGGGCCCCGGAAAAGGCTCAATGTGAAAGACCTTCCCATATGCTCAGATGCTAACCCATGGAGGTATGCTGAGCACATGCCAATGACGACTGGAAAGATCGTCATCTCGGATAAGCTGGGTTCAGTTCCCCTAGAGGAGGTAGAATTCTGGCCCAGCAAGGCATCATATCCGGACTGCTATGTCCGGCTGAGAAAAGAACCAGCTTCAAGGGAGGAGACAGAGCCGAAGGAGGTCATTATTATGGACCACGCTAAGGCTCAAGCCCTACTTTCATCCTCGATGAAAGAGAGGGGCTTCTCGAATTCGAAGGTAGCTGCATTGAGCAAGAAGCTCCCTTCGTTTGTGTCCTCTCCTGATAGAGCCTTCCCCTTTTTACAGAAAGGGTTTGCGGCTGTCCTAAAGGCAGTCGAGGCCGGCAAGCCTTGCCCCTCCCTGGAGGAGTGTAAACCCTTGTCGCTGGCCCTACCTATGGACCACAAAGACTGGAAGGATGTCCATCTGACATTCTCAGTGGGAAAGTTGGAGGCTGATATTGCCGGACGGCAATTCGGCGAGGACCTCCCCAAGCTGTCCGAATCTCTTTTACGAAGAGAGTTCGAGACAAAAGAAAGACTGGCTGCCTCAATGTCTCATCAGACTACTCTCGAGACGATGGCAAGTGACCCCAAGGTCCATGAAATGTTCATGGTAGTGGCTAAGTCTCACTTAGCCACAGTGACGAAGGACCTTTATAGCTTCGTCAAGGCAAGGAGAGCTTGCAGGGAGTTCGTGTTCACCGGGGCTTCGGTGAGACACGAGCCAAGGAAGTTAATCTCCTCCAACATTTGGGGAAAAGACCTTTTCCCTACCGATGTGGTCAAAGAGGTTGTTGATAAGGCCGCCGTGGAGAATAGAAATCTTCTCCAGAAGTGGGGCCTGGCTATCAAAAGAAAATCTTCCCCGGATGAAGGTCCTCAACCAAAGAGGAAGAATATGAAGACTAGGCTACCATTTCTGCCAGCCAAGCCTTATAGACAGCAACAGCAACTGCAATTGCCTTTGCCTCCAGTGCCCCAGATGGTGGCACAAACCCCGACTGCCTTTCAGTGGGTACCCCAGGCTGTGCCAGGTCAGTCAACCACATTCGCCCCAACGTTCGAAGGACAGTCTTCTTCCTTTCGTGCAAAACCTAGAGGAGCAGCCAGAGGCTCGTCTAGGCGCCCCTCAAGGGGAAGGGGATTCAGAGGTGGTCGTGGTCAGGGAGGCAAGACCTCAGGACGGCAGTCCAAGTGAAATGATACCGGTAGGAGGGAGACTGATGAAATTTTGGGATCGCTGGACCTTCGATCCCTGGGCCCAAAGCCTACTCAAGAATGGACTGGGTTGGAGCTGGTACAGCACTCCACCCCCATGCCTTCGGTTTTTCCAACACTCCACCCCCATTTTGGAGGAGTACGTTCAAGAACTGTTGGAGAAAAATGTGATCCGAAAGGTGAAGTCCATCAAATTCCAAGGGAGGCTGTTTTGTGTTCCCAAGAAAGACTCGGAAAAGCTCAGAGTCATTCTGGACTTGTCACCACTCAACAAGTTCATAGTGAATTGCAAATTCAAGATGCTAACACTGCAACACATAAGGACCTTACTGCCCAAGAGGGCATACTCAGTCTCTATAGACTTGTCAGACGCCTATTGGCACATTCCAATCAGCCGTCGACTCTCCCCCTACCTAGGGTTCAGGCTACAACGGAAACTGTACGCCTTCAGAGCCATGCCATTCGGGCTAAACATAGCCCCAAGGATTTTCACGAAGCTTGCGAGCGCAGCTCTCAAACAATTACGCCTAAAGGGAATTCAGGTAGTAGCCTACCTGGACGACTGGCTGGTGTGGGCAGCATCCGAGACCGAATGCTTGCAAGCTTCCAGTCAGGTGATCCAGTTCCTAGAGTACCTAGGCTTCAAGATCAACAAGAAAAGTCTCGACTTTCTCCATCCCAAAAGTTCCAGTGGCTGGGAATCCACTGGGACCTTTTGTCACACAGTTTCTCCATCCCAATGAAGAAAAGGAAGGAGATAGCGGGCTCTGTCAAGAGACTTCTAGATTCCGAAAGGATATCAAGACGCGAACAGGAGAGGGTACTAGGCTCTCTCCAGTTTGCTTCAGTGACAGACCCAGTGCTAAGAGCACAGCTAAAGGATGCAACCGGAGTTTGGAGAAGGTATGCATCAAACGCGCGAAGAGACCTGAGAAGACCAGTGCCGCCTCGGCTACGTACTCTTCTCAGACCTTGGTCCCAAGCCAGACATCTAAAGAAGTCTGTTCTTCTTCAGCCACCTCCCCCGTCGATGACGATTCACTCAGACGCCTCAAAGGAGGGATGGGGAGGTCACTCTCATCGGAAAAAAGTCCAGGGGACTTGGTCCAAGCTATTCAGGACCTTTCATATAAACTTTCTAGAAGCTATGGCAGTGCTCCTTACCTTAAAGAAAGTCTCCCCGCGTCACTCGATCCACATAAGATTGGTGACAGACAGCGAGGTGGTTGTGAGATGCTTGAATCGACAAGGGTCGAGGTCACCACCTCTCAACCAAGTGATGTTAGCCATTTTCCGATTGGCGGAAAAGAAGAAGTGGTACCTGTCGGCAGTTCACCTTCAAGGAGTCCGCAATGTGACAGCGGACGCTCTATCCAGGTTCACACCGATAGAGTCGGAATGGTCCTTAGACGCAGGATCATTTTCCTTCATTCTGAATCAAGTCCCAGAACTGCAAATAGACCTCTTTGCGACGAAAGACAACAAGAAGTTGCCCCTGTACGTGTCCCCGTACGAGGACTCCTTAGCGGAAGCAGTGGACGCAATGTCCCTCGACTGGAACAGATGGTCCAGGATTTATCTGTTCCCTCCTCACAACCTTCTGTTGAGGGTCCTCAACAAACTGAGATCCTTCAAGGGGGTAGCGGCAATAGTGGCCCACAAGTGGGCGAACAGCATGTGGTTCCCCTTGGCGTTGGAACTACAGATGAAGTTCGTGCCGCTACCACATCCAGTTCTGACCCAGCGAGTCCAGAAGTCGACTGTCTGCGCTTCATTACAGAAAACCCAGACCCTGCAGCTCATGATTTTCTCGCCCTAGCGGTGAGAAAGCGCTTCGGGATTTCGAAAGCCAGCATAGACTTCCTAGAGGAATACAAGTGCAAATCGACTAGAAGGCAATATGAGTCATCTTGGAGAAAATGGGTGGCCTTTGTAAAGGCAAAGAATCCGCAGGAGATCTCAACAGATTTCTGCTTATCTTTCTTCATCCACCTCCATGGCCAAGGATTGGCAGCTAACACGATTTCAGTGTGTAAATCGGCTTTGATGAGACCCATTTTATTTGCCTTCCAGATCGACCTAGGTAACGAGATCTTTAATAAAGTTCCGAAAGCCTGCGCTAGGCTCAGACCTTCAGCACCTCCAAAGCCCATCTCATGGTCTTTAGACAAAGTTCTTCATTTCGCCTCCTTGTTGAGCAATGAAGAATGTGCGTTAAAGGATTTGACGCAAAAAGTTATTTTCCTATTTGCACTCGCGTCCGGGGCCAGGGTTAGTGAGATCGTAGCCCTCTCGAGAGAGGCAGGTCGTGTTCAGTTCCTGGATGGGGGGGAGCTGAACCTGTTTCCGGACCCTACGTTTCTCGCCAAGAATGAGTTACCCA
>NC_090731.1:35338337-35340837 GCF_036898095.1 Palaemon carinicauda | reverse complement strand
CTTCTATCCCAATTCGCGTGCAAATACTATTTCTTGTTTGAAGAAAAAGAAAGAGGTATGATGATGCTGGGAAGAGAAATAACCCAATTACCAGAACGTGTGAAAAAAGAGACGGAATATACTCAATGGGAAATGGCATATGGAATTTGAAATCAAAGGTAGAGAAAAAAGCCCTGAACGAACAGTGGGGTGTAATTGGTTTTGTCTATATATTTACAGAGAGACAAGTGGTTTATAAATCATGCTCAACCCTAGGTCTTTACAACAAGGGAATCTAATTTAATGCTTAGCAATGGAGAGTAAAGGGAATAGAAATTAGAACTCTTCTGTAATAATGCAAGAAAAAAAAATAAAATATATTCAAAACTATTCCAGATTGTCTGACATTTGAAGAGATATCTCAATTTCGTTCATAATTACTTTGCTCCTTATTCTATCTATATCAATTAAAAGGCAAGAAGAAATCTTGTCGTAATTTAAAAACCCCTATCAGTAAAAATAAAAAAAATAAAAAAGAAATACATACATCCACTAACAACGGAATGAAGAACGAGGAAAATGAATAAACTCGTCCTAGTTTATAGAAAAAGTCCACGACCCTGCGGGCCTAATTACCCCCGAGGTGTTTTATCATTCCAAGGGGGGGGGGGGCGCTTCTAAACACCCCTAATTTTGAAAAAAAAAAAAAAAAAAAAAAAAAAAAAACACGTGTCATAATTCGTAATTTTCCAGGTTTGTCCCCCAAATCCTAAAATTATTTTATGTATTCTATCGAATAATGTATATCATCTAGATAACGATATTCAATCTACTTAAGGAAGTGTATAAATGTTATTTAATCACAATGAATGAAATTTAAACAAAATTATTTTAAATGCACCTGAGGAGCTATATTGAAAACATATTTCTTTTATAGGTAAGCAAATATTTTTGATTTATATTTAATCCAGTAAACAACTTTTCAAGTGTCATGAAACACCAACAAAGTAAATGGCACCAATATTCATTTCATGTTGCTGTGGGATGTTACAAATCTCGATACCAGTTAAAAAAAAATATGAAATCTTGTCCGATTGAAATGAAATGGGAATGGACATTAATAGGATATGCTCTAATTTTTTTATGCAACTGGATATTTAGAAAGTATAAAGTTTTCTTTTTTCATTTGCCAGACGTGGTATTTTTCCCGAGCTATCTGGGAAAATTTGAATAGCCACAGAGAAATAAATAAATATGTTTTTCACATAACTGCTCCGTCAATATGAGATATATGAATATTAGTCGTCCTGCTGCCTGTTAACTTTCCAAGTCAAAATCATACCTTACTCCCTGCTAGATATGGTGAGGACCTGTAGGGCCATACAGTGCCTTATATCCCCTTCACCTTTAAACAATAGGAACTGAATTCTTCTCACCCGTTCGGAACCTTTTCTTAAAGGTGTAAAGGTTGACCCTATTTTAAAAGTTTAAAGATCGCTCATGAAGGGCAGGGGCAAGGGATAAGCTAATGCCCCACAGACTCACAGTATATTGAGATGATCGGAGCCCAACACCCTTCTCCATCAAGACAAGTTCGGGAAGGGTCAAGCAATGGCTGCTGATGACTCATCAGGTGGACTTATAGGCTCCCCTACACGCCCTATCTCTAGCTCACAAGGATGACGAGGTTGAAGACACTAATAAAAACTATCGAGCTTGAACGTGTTGCGAACTTCCATCCGGCAGATTGTCAGGCAGGGATTTTTCCAATCCAATAGGCTTACAACCCCTGGTCAACTAATTACTGTCATTTAGGATTCTCAGTTTCTTTAATCTTTTCTTATTCATATTTTGGATATTTCATTATTCAATTCTGTCTTTCTATTATTCACCACAACTATGAAATATTCAGAGTTGCTATTCCATTGATAAAAGACTGTCTTCGTTCAGAAAGCATTTCCCCTCAGATCTTTCATTGAGAGATTATTTTTCTTTATTACAATTTCTATCTTTGCTTCCTTTTTAAGACATTTAGTTTAATTTTTGTCTACTTTTTGTCCATTTTCACTGGATATTGCTTGAGTTTTCTTTTCTTTATTCCTGACTACCTTATATTTCACCTTGTATGCCTGGCAAGTTTTCTATTGATTTTTTTTTTTTTTTTGCGAACATTTTTATGTTAAAGAGGCTGACATAAGTCTGTTTTAATAGTTTATATGTGAAAGATCTATGTTGTTGTTACTTTTCATACAAATTTTATTTCAATTGCTCATTACTGTTCTTGTAGTTTATTTATTCCCTTTCCTCACTGGGCTATTTTTCCCTCCTGGAGCCTTTTGCCATATAGCATACCAGTTCTCCAGCTAGGATTGGAGCTTAGCTAATAATAATGATAATTATAATGATTATGATCCCTTCACTAACTATTATCACTTATCATGCATTGCTTTTACAACAAACTCTACTCGTAGTGATAAGACACCATCTTGGACCCATGAAAACTCCTAACCAGCGTTGTTCT
>NC_090731.1:35308301-35320801 GCF_036898095.1 Palaemon carinicauda | reverse complement strand
CGTCTCCTTGGAGATCTTGAAGGAGGGACGTGGCTGTCGGACCGAAGGGGTGACTCTCCCCGATGGGCGGTTGGAGTCGGAACCTTCGCGGACCTATGCCTGTCCCTCGACGTCTGATGCGAAGAGCTCCTCTGCCGGTCAAATCTGCTCCCGTCGATGAATCATACTGGTGATTGGGGTCTGGGGAGCCATCCCGAGGTGCCTGCGACAGCTGCCGCCCCCAGGAGTTGGCTACGTGGGATGGAAACCCGCACCCATTCTTCCTCCGGTGAAAGACTTCTCCTGAACTTCCTCCTGGGGACCTTGAACGTCTATCCATGTGGCGGGGTCTTGAAGACGAGCGCGAACGTGATGGTCTCCTGAGAGACCTATTCCGTCACCTACTATGGTGTCTTGGGGCTCCTTCATCTGACGAGTAAGAGTAGGCCTCAAACGAGGAAGCCGAGGATCTGTAGGGTCTCGTTGGAAGGTCCGAAAGTCAACATGTCGTTGTCGGTTCTGCATGGGGCCCGGCCGACGACGCAGGCTCCATAAAAACCGCAGGGAACGACGCTGACGGTGTTGAAGGGGAGCGGGGGAGCTCCTCATTGGGGAACTAGGCCTCGAACTCCTCTTCCATTCTGTGGGGTGATCTGAAGGGTGTCTTGGGAGACGCCCACACGAGGTCATCTGATGGCGGCGAGTCGTCCTTCTTGGCAGCGCCCTCGGCTGCTGACGCACCTGAAAAGCTCGCCTAAGTGGTGGGAGAAGAAGCTGCTGCCGTCTTTCTCCACATAGGATCTTCCGAAGATACAGGGCCCCCTTTGTTCTGGGCCCCGACCCCTGAAAACACATCCGTCCCTCCCTCAGGCCCCCCACTTGCCTGGACAGAAGACACAATACCACTGTCTGGTAATTTAGACTCCTGGGGAAGGGCCACTGGCCGCTTCCCCGTAACAGACTTACCTCGACCCCTACTCTGGGTAGGGGGAGAAGGTAGAGAAGCTCTATCTGACGGGATGCGGAATAAAGCGAGAGGCGAAGAGACGTTGGACTTCCTCAGGGACCGCCGAGAGGATTTCTTCTTTTTTGTGCTGTAACGCACCCACTGCACTTCATTCCAGGACTCTCACTCCGGACACGTGGCTGTAGGGGAACAGACACTGCCCCTACACGACGAACATAAGGAGTGGGGTCAACTTCGGGTTTAGAGAGAAAAGAGCCACACGATTTGCTGGCCATAGGCCCAGTGCAACGACGGGGCTGCTCCATAACGAACAAGTAATATACCGCGAGACACAAGAGCACAGAGGGAAAGAAAAGGAAGCACACAAGGGACCACGAGGGAATCGCGTGGGACACAAAGGGATCGAGGACACAAAGGGTCGCACTGGGTAGAGAAAGAGAGCGTCGGTGAGTTAACGCTGACGCGACCTGAAACTTACTGAGGTGCGAGACCTGAGAAAGCATGCTTTCTGACCCCGGGTCATCTCTGGGCGCATATCACTCCACCAGAGATTACCCCGCATAGAGAACGGGAATAGGGTAAACTACACAAAATTATGGTCGGATGGGAGGAGATCCAAGATACTCCTAAGAAAGTAGTTGGAGGTAAGTACTGTTAGGAAAAATAAAAATTACTTAAAATTTGTGATATATATATATATATATATATATATATATATATATATATATATATATATATATATATATATATATATATATATATATATATATATATATATATATATATATATATATATATATATATATATATATATATATATATATATATATATATATATATATATCAAATAAGCTCTATATGTATTAACACATTAAAGTTGGGATTCTGTTAACAACCTCGGGATCAGAACCCCAGGCAAAATCCCTCAAAGACTATAGTATCTGTCCGGACTAGCTTCGAACCCTGGTCCAGGATACTTGTGTGACATTGACCATACCACTTCGTGGCTGAGGGTTATGATCAATGTCACGCAAGTATCCTGGACCAGGGTTCGAAGCCAGCCACGAAGTGGTATGGCCAATGTCACACAAGTATCCTGGACCAGGGTTCGAAGCCCGGCCAGACTGATACTCTAGTCTTTGTGTGATTTTGCCAAGGGCTCTGATCCCGAAGTTGAAGAGAATCCAGACTTTAATGTGTTAATATATATGGCTTATTTGAAATATGAAAAACATGTTTATATATGCAAAATATATCATATATATATATATATATATATATATATATATATATATATATATATATATATATATATATATATATATATATATATATATATATATATATATATCATCGTCATCATCATTATCATTTCCTACGCCTATTGACAAAAAGGGCCCCATACATATATATGTATATATATATTATATATATATACATATATATATATATATATATATATATATATATATATATATATATATATATATATATATATATATATATATATATATATATATATATATATATATATATATATATATATATATATATATATATACATATATATATATATATATACACATACATATATATATATATATATATAATATATATATATATATATATATATATATATATATATATATATATATATATATATATATATATATGTGTGTGTGTGTGTGTGTGTGTGTGTGTGTGTGTGTGTGTGCTCAAATAAGTCTTGGCAATTTAACAATTTAAAGTTTAGTATTGTGAGTGAAATACTAATTAGAAAAGACATTTTAATTCGTGATTATCCAGTTTATCCCCCAATCCTAAAATCATTTTATGTATTTTATCAAAAAATGTATATCATCTAGATAACGATATTCAATCTACACAAGTGAATGCATAAAATTTATTGAATCATATTGAATGAAATTTAAACAAAACAATTTTAAATACACCTGTAGAGCTATATCAAAAATATATTTCCTATATAAGTAAGCAAACAGTTTTGATTTATATTTAGTCTAGTAAACAACTTTTCAAGTGTCATGAAACAGCAACAAAGTAAATGGCACCAATATGCATTTCATGTTGCTGTGGGATATTACAAATCTCGATACCAGTTAAAAAAGAAATCAAATCTCGTCCGAGTGAAAAGAAATGGGAATGGACATTAATAGGATATGCTCTCATTTTTTTAGGCAACTGGATATTTGAAAAGTAAAACGTTCTTCCCATTTGCCAGACGTGGTCTTTTTTCCAGAGATATCTGGGAAAATTTGAATAGCCATAGAGAAATAAATAAATATATTTACCACGCAACTGTTCCATCAATATAAGATATATGAATATTAGTCGTCCGGCTGCTTGCTTACTTTCCCAGTCAAAATGATACCTTACTCCTTGCTAGATATGGTGAGGAACTGTAGGGCCATACAGTGCTTTACATCCCCTTCACCTTTAAACAATAGGAAATGAATTCTTCTCACCCGTTCGGCACCTTTTCTTAAAGGTGTAAAGGTTGAACCTATTTTAAAAGTTTAAAGATCGCTCATGAAGGGCAGAGGCAAGGGATAAGATAATGCCCTACAGACTTACAGTATATAGAGATGATCGGAGCCCAACCCCCTTCTCCATCAAGCCGAGTTCGGGAAGGGTCAGGCAATGGCTGCTGATGACTCATCAGGTGGACTTATAGGCTCCCCTACACGCCCTATCTCTAGCTGACAAGGATGACGAGATTGAAGACACTAATATAAACTATCGAGCTTGAACGTGTTTCGAACTTCCGTCCAGCAGGTTGTCAGGCAGGGACGTTTCCAATCCAATAGGCTTACAACCCCTGGTCAACCAATTACTGTCATTTAGTATTCTCCGTTTCTTTAATCTCTTCTTTTTCATATTTTGGATATTTCATTATTCAATTCTGTCTTTCTGTTATTCACCACAACTATGAAATATTCAGAGTACCTATTCCATTGATGAAAGACTGTCTTCGTTCAGAAAGCATTTCCCCTCAGATCTTTCATTGAGAGATTATTTTACTTTATTACAATTTCTATCTTTGCATCCTTTTTAAAACGTTTAGTTTTCACTGGATAATGCTTATGAGTTTTTTTTTCCTCTTTATTCCTGACTACCTTATATTTCACCTTGTATGCCTGGCAAGGTTTTTATTCATTTTTTTTTTGCGAACATTTTTATGTTAAAGAGACTGACATAAGTCTGTTTTAATAGTTTATATGTGAAAGATCTGTTTTGATGTTACTTTTCATACAAATTTTATTTCAATTGCTCATTACTGCTCTTGTAGTTTATTTATTCCCTTTCCTCATTGGGCTATTTTTCCCTCCTGGAGCCTTTTGCCATATAGCATACCAATTCTCCAGCTAGGATTGGAGCTTAGCTAATAATAATGATAATAATAATGATTATGATCCCTTCACTAACTATTATCACTTATCATGCATTGCTTTTACCACAAACTCTACTCGCAGTAATAAGACACTATCTTGGACACATGAAAACTCCTAACCAGCTTCTCTCATCTCCATTGCCTTCTTGTCCTCCTCACTTGGTTTAATGAGATTTACATTTGCATTGTCTCCTCTCTCTCAAACTTCATCTACTTTAGCTTTTAGTGAAAATTAGCAATTTCCCCATCAATGTCTGTTTGTATGTTTTCCTGTATAAACTTGGCTACTTTATATGAATGTGATAATTTCTTTTCATTTACTTGTATATCTCTCAAACTATTATCTACTTTTGCTTTTAGTTTAAATCAGTAAACCTCATATCATTATCAGTTTGCTTATTTGTCTTTTTGAAGAAATTTTTTTGGGGGAGACAATAATTTCTTTTTTTTCATTTACTTGCACTAATTATACTCTTAAAACTTTGGGGACGAAAACATCCGGAATATTCTGAAAAGAAGTGTCTCAAAACGAGAGAGAGAGAGAGAGAGAGAGAGAGAGAGAGAGAGAGAGAGAGAGAGAGAGAGAGAGAGAGAGAGAGAGAGAGAGAGGTTCTACGCGTTTATTTTCATCCCAAATATCCTCATTTAATTTCATTAGTGTACGACTACATCCCTAAAAATTTCCTACATTTTATAAGATGAGGATGAAATTTACTGCTATTACCACTATTCTAAAATAGACTCTGTTGGATTTTCACGCTTCCGTGATTTTGTTCAGTGTTTAAAAGGCTTCCGTAACTTTGGCTCCTTGCTTACTGCTATAACTGCTATAACAGAATTGGATTCGAAAATGCAGGCAGAGTAAAAGCTACGAAAATAGAGATTCCAATTTGAGTCTGAGATTGAGGAATCAAATTGATTTGAATTTGTTACTTTATTTCATTCACAATATTTTTGACGCTCAAATATTTTCTTCTAAATAACATCATTACTTCATTACTTTATTTATTGTCAAGGTTTAAAGGTCACTCACGAATGACAGAGACAAGGGACAGTGACAATGTCATTGCTAGTAGGGAAATGTTATATAGACTCAACATATATAGGCTACATATGAACTCGAGCCCCCGTTCCACCCAAGTTGGGACCAATGAGGGCAGGGCAATGACTCCTGATGACTCAGTCAGTAGACCTAGATGCTCACCAAATCCCCTATTAGGATATATTTCCGAGCTAAAATAGCACCCTCGCGAGTTGGCGCAAATCTGCCTCACTAAAAAAAATGACTATAGCTTAATGGAGAGGGACTTTAGCGCTGGTCATATGTATTTTTATCCCAAATTCCCAACTGATAGGCCTACTTCAGGATTCCTCCACACACTAGGTATATATGGAATTATATCATGACATACACCCATATAGTTATAATTTAATTATCATAACTTTAGAACAAATAACTACACACAATATACAATATGAATATGATCAAGAGGTTGATACAAACAAACAAACAAACACATCTTACAACTAAAGAAGAATACAATAAAACTCTCCTTTCCCAAAAAAGACATACATCATTTAAGTAATTCTTTGTAATACAAACAATTTCAACAGAGATATGGCTCTCAGACATCACAATCTCTCTCTCTCTCTCTCTCTCTCTCTCTCTCTCTCTCTCTCTCTCTCTCTCTCTCTCTCTCTCTCTCTCTCTGTATATATATATATGTATATATATATATATATATATATATATATATATATATATATATATATATATATATATATATATATATATATATACATACATATACTGTGTATATATATACATATACTGTATATATATATATATATATATATATATATATAATATATATATATGTATATATATATATATATATATATATATATATATATATATATATATATATATATATATATATATATATACATATATAAATATTTATATATATGTATAATTTACATATACATATATATATATATATATATATATATATATATATATATATATATATATATATATATATATATATATATATATATATATATATATATATATATAAAGAAGTAGCAATACTAATCATATTATAATAGCACATTTTGATTAATTTTGAAACTCAAATAAAACTGTCCTAAAACTTCAAACGAATTCTGCTGCATCTTTCATAATTTCACACCATTTACTTGAAAGGAATAAGATAAGTTAATTTACTCAATATTTTTTCTTACAATCATATAAATTTGAATAAAATTTCTCTGATTTCCTATCCACAAGAACAAAGTTTAGAAAATGTGATAATAAAATTATTTTATTTATTATCTCCTGCTGAAAGCTGTTTTTAGCCAATGACGTATTGTAATGTCCAATGCATTAGGCTACTAAAAGGCCATTAAAACTGCTATGCAATTTAATGATGTGCATGGCTGCTTACGCTGGTGAATACATATGAAAACTAGAACGGTGATACTCGGTAGAGCGCATACCTTTGCATATATTATTTTGTATATCATAAAATAGGCCTTTTAATCATACATATTTTGGCACTATTTTAATGCAAACCGAATAATAATTGATACGATATAGAAAAGAGAAGTTTTTAACCTAATCCCGACTTTGGCCTTGACCTTGGACCTAATCACTCTCCAAATCTAGTCAAAATGTCCGTGGCGCTTGGCCAATCATCCCATAAAATTTCATGACATTCTGTCAATAAATTTTTAAGTTATGCTAATCAGAAACAAACAAACATGCCTACATGCATACAATAATAAACAATTAAATAGATAAATAAACAAACAAATAAATAAACGCGTATCAAAACATGACGTTCCCAATAAAGTCGGCGAAGGTAACAAAGATTAAAAATGTGAGAATTACCAATGACACATTGGAAAATGTAATGTTAAGTTTCATCAAACTACCACCCATTGCAATAGAGAAACTCTCGATGACTGATAATAAATTATGCTGTAGGGAAGATCGTAGCTATAGGAATACATTAGTATTTAATGCGGGCTGCTGCAACAGGATACTCAATACTTCTTAAAATCATAATCATATGCAAATATTCTTTGCAGCGAAACATTTTCATCACGAATAAGGATATTTCGGGGTGAAGGGGGGGGGGGAGGGTATGTAAAACCATAAAGAAATTACTCAAAATTATGATTGACAGCTCTGTAATTACTTACGTTGTATCTTTGCTCATCTATGTAGTTGTGTTTTCTGTTATTTATAAGTAAGAATAATCTATACAGAACCTCAAGTTTCCCAAATAGCCTCGTTTCAGGTGAAACAGTCATTTTGCAAAGAAAGGGACAACTGTCGAGTGTTTTTTCCCTTTTTTTTTTTTTTAGATGTTATCATAGTTCAACATAATAGTTTTGAAGCTTAAGGAGCTGTCTACTCAACAACACAAATATCAATGAGAAAAAAGCTCTTTACATAAAAACTTTGTTTCCAAGGTACAGTTATATAACCATTGCCAATTATATGTGAACGCAAGAAGGCAATATGCTTGTCCGTCATCTATCTGTTAGTACGTCAGTATGTCCGTTGTTACAAGCAAATAATCTGTCTTGTTTTATATTCCAGACTCACATAATTTGCATGTAGCCTAAATACTCAAATATCATACGAACAACGTGTAATTAAGTTTTCCAAAAATCCCAAACAGATGAATATAATAGATAGATAGCCATGACGATGAGCCTATAACCTCACTTTTTATATAGATTACCCTTTTACGATATTATATATCATTTTACATAAGCTGAATTACACTAAAAAGACTAAAGAAATAAGCGTTCACCAGAGTAGTTTCAAGAAGATGATTTTTTTTTTTCAAATTTAACAAATATTTGAAACTCCGAAGGAAAAAAAAATAATTTTGAATAATCAAATTTCAAAGTTTTTAATAAGACGAGTGAATTAGATACTTTGGTTATTGACGATATGTTTGATAATGTTTTAATGTACACCATTCTGAACACTTCTATATCGATATTAGACTCCATTACTTGTGTTTATTGTAATATTGAATAGAAATAACTACTATTTACTCACTTTGGCCTCGTGTTGATTGTTGATATGATCAGCGAATGTTTCTCTCTCTCTCTCTCTCTCTCTCTCTCTCTCTCTCTCTCTCTCTCTCTCTCTCTCCCTTCCGCGCCTTGATAGGCTCTCGGAGCCTCCCTGCAGAGTTTCAGCACATTTACGTAAACTTTTCTCTTCTTGTAAACTTCAAAGTTACAGCAACAGAAAAAAAAAAAAAAAAAAAAAAAAAAAAAAAAAAAAAAAAAAAACATATATTTCCAAATTAAACAATTCCCGAGGCGAGAGTAGAATAACGTAAGAGTGCGGGTCTCCATTTCAATGTTTGGAGGGAAGTTGGTAACTCACGAGACAGATGTTAGGCATCACTAGATATTCAGTCATTAAACGAAACTAAGATACCAGAATTACACGCAGAAAGAAACAGTATTTACGACTACATAAAAGTTATTCTCACCCTCGACCCTTCAAATAGGTTACGCCGTGGTTACAGCTATAACACTTTAAAGCCACGTGACACGAAACAGGTCGCCAAATGATCTGTTTTTCGATAGGTATAGAATACAAATTCATGGAAATTTGATTTCTTTTTTTTTAAAAAATGGCTTCCCAGAGGATGACCTGAGCCTGAAAATCTTTATTATACATAGAACCACCAACTACATAACAAGTGTTTTGAGCAATTCAGTTATTTTGTGGTTTCGAAAAAATAATGCCTTTAGTGATGGCATTCCTGTTTTTTTTTTTTTTTTTTATTTTACTATTAAACTTACATTTATCTTGTTTGGATGTAGTAACAGATTTCAAAATCTTATTTAAAGCAGGATAGAGAAAAGCCGAACTTCTCTTATCAACGAAGGATATAAGAACAATAGTTTAAAGTCAAGTCATGAAAGAAGTAACTATGTTTAACTCCTACTCTAATTAATAAATGCAATACCTGACTATATGAAATTAACAAAACGACAATGAACCAGAAGTTTCTAAATTCCAGATAAATTTTTCAATTACTAAAATCTGTATACTATTGTGACAAAGATCTACAGTAAATGATCATCTAAAGGAATTA
The DNA here is from genome assembly GCF_036898095.1 of Palaemon carinicauda. Taxonomy (NCBI): domain Eukaryota; kingdom Metazoa; phylum Arthropoda; class Malacostraca; order Decapoda; family Palaemonidae; genus Palaemon; species Palaemon carinicauda. Next base: position 35,311,305 of record NC_090731.1, on the reverse strand, counting down.
TTGGTAAAGTCAAGGTAATAAATAATTAAGAAAGGTTAGATGATGATCATCATAAACTTGATCGATGTAATAGGGGTAATAGAATTATTATTATTATTATTATTATTATTATTATTATTATTAATGTTATTATTATTATTATTACTTGCTAGGCTACAACCCTAGTTGGAAAAGCAGGATGATATGAGCCAAAGGGTACCAACATGGAAAATAGCCCAGTGAGGAAATGATACATGGAAAAATAAAATATTTTAAGTTCAGTAAAAACAATAAGATGAATATTACCTATATAAACTATAAAAACCTTAACAAAACAAGAGAAAGATAAATAAGATAGAATAGTGTGCCTGAGAGTACCATCAGGAATCCAGCACTTCTCTTGTAGTTGGAGGAAAATTTATAGTCTGCGAAGAAATTGATTTTATATAAATAGTTACCGTCACTCTTAGGTGATGTTATAGTTTATATTTGGCCTTTTTTATAGGTTATACAGCAAGTAATGAGCTCAATATAAATGGAAATATGAAAATTCAATATCTATTTGAGGAAACAATGCAAAAAATTTAGTTTTTGATTGGAGTTTGTGCTTTGAGCTGTTGTTATTTTTCAAGCTTCATGTTGATCATTACTTGGAAATCATTATGAATTCAGTTAACTATTAAACTCTTATGCACAAAATATATTGAGTCAAATAAGTTATTATAAAAAAAAGTTATGATTATTACTTAATTCTTGTATCGTTAATAAGTAAAACAAGGTGTATAAGTGAACACTATATAACATAAGAATGAGATGTGGATGTAAATGGAATCCAAATGCAAAAGTAGGTTTGAACCGAGAATTCAGGACATTCTTGAGAACATAAAATCAATATATATATATATATATATATATATATATATATATATATATATATATATATATATATATATATATATATATATATATATATAATTGCTTAGCTAGAACCCTAGTTGGAAAAGCAAGATGCTTTAAGCCAAGGGCCCAACAGGAAAAATACCCCAGCGAGGAAAGGGAACAAGGAATAATAGAATATTTTAAGAATAATAATACCAAAATAAATATTTCCTATATCAACTATAAGAACTTTAACAAACAGAAGGGAGAGGAATTAGATAGAAGATTGTGCCCGAGTGTACCCTCAAGCAAGAGAACTCTAAGTCAAGACGGTGGAAGACCATGATTCAGAGGTTATGGTACTACCCAAGACTTGAGAATAATGGTTTGATTTTGGAGTGCCCTTCTCCAGAGGAGCTGCTTACAATAGCTAAAGATTCTTTTCTACCCTTACCAAGAGGAAAGTAGCCCTTGAACAATTACAATGCTGTAGTTAACCCCTCAGATGAGGAAGAATTGTTTGGTAATATAAGTGTTGAGAAGTCTATGTGGACTGAGGAAAATATATAAAGAAAAGGCCAGACTATTCAGTGTGTGTAGGCAAATGGAAAGTGAACCGTAACCAGAGAGAAGGATCCAATGAAATACTATCTGGCAAGTAAAAGGACCCCATGACTCTCTTGCGGTAGTATCTCAACGGGTGGCTGGTGCCCTGGCCAACCTACTACTTATAAATGAAAACATAGACCCTTTCTGAGTAAAAATACCATAACGTGTTGAGTGGGTTTGTCAGGGCCACCCATACCAGGATGGTTTGCTGTGAGCAATGAGAGAAAAGTATCGTACTATCACCAATCAACAGTAAGCCCGCATGGTGAGGAAAAATGGTCATACCAAAGCAGGAATAAGGACATATATGAGGCCTTTGTCCTGCAGTGGACTAGAAATGGCTTTATTTGCTTTTGTCGCTGTTGTATATATATATATATATATATATATATATATATATATATATATATATATATATATATATATATATATATATATGTATATATATATATATATATATATATATATATATATATATATATATATATATATATATATATGAATATCATATATAGATACATATATATATATATATATATATATATATATATATATAGATACATATATATATATATATATATATATATATATATATATATATATATATATATATATATATATATATATATATATATATATATATATATATATATATATAAATATATATATATATATATATATATATATATATATATATATATATATATATATATATATATATACATGTGTGTGTGCGTGTGTGTATGTGTGTGTGTTTGTGTGGGTGTGGGTATGTACAGTATATACAATTATTAAGGTACATCCGTTCTTTACTCAAAATTGATTCCATTCTTAGTTTTTATATTAGAATATTCTTTATGAATCAAACATTTCCATCAACTCGCTGTCCATCGGTATTTTACTTAAATAGACTTTAGACAATATTGAAACACATCTTGGCCGATAATAGTTTCTTTGTTACTCTCATCAGCAAATTTCTTCCTATTACTCAGTTTATTCCGCTCCCCATAATCTTCATACTCTTCTTGCATGATTAACCATTTCTTCTTTTCTTTTTAAGCAAGATATGCTGTCCCGCCATGACATATTAACATTTGCTTCTATTAGTTCTCATTCAACATTTATTTTTGATATAATGAATTTATTTCAATACTATAAGTAACATGAATGTAAATTAATCTCTTCTAGTCTGCCCTCATGTATTCTAATTAATCTCCTCATTTATATATCTTTCTTTTATGCTTGCTACTCGACTTATGTCAGACAAGAACCTTAAGGAATGTGAACGGGTTATGATGGTCTATCCATCAGTTGTTTATGAAAGGTTGATGGGTATCAACATGCAATAACAACCAAAGGCTTATTGAAACAGTAAATGTATTTTAATAACTTGATATCCCCGGTGTATGTATTCAATTTTATTTCAATATTCTTTTTTTTTTTATTAACTACAACTCGTTTGTTTGGAGAGGCATGCCGATTGATAACCCCTCTACCTGACTTACTAATGGACGGAGATCGAGTTCCGCTCGAGCTC